>NW_009626213.1:67710-81311 GCF_000690535.1 Cariama cristata | reverse complement strand
GGCGGGGCTTTGCCGGCCGCGGTGCCAAGCCCTGCGCTTGCATCTCCGGCGAAAGAGGGGAGGCGAGCAGGAGGCTGTCACATCCTCACACCCCAGGGAAACATCTGCCGCCGCGGCAGCTCCATCCTTAATCGTCCAGCCGCCGGGTTATACATAATTAATCCCAATCCATTAAGGCGCCCGCACGCCCTCACCTCTGCTCCAGGGGCAGCTTTTTTGAAACAACCAGGCCTGCGGTGGTGCAAACTGCACTTGGGGGTGGCCAAAGAGACAGGGAACTGCCTTCGTGCTCGGTGCAGTTGTGCCCGGGAAAAAGAGAGCAAGGAAGTTTCCATTGCAAAACCAAACGACTGTGCTGATCTAGTCACTGTCGGGAGCACTTACAGCTGTGCTGCTCAGTCTTTATTGTGCCCCTACAAAAAGGCAATTAAGAAAGTGTCTGGAATCCCAGGACATTTGCATGTTCCTGTGGTCTAAGAGTATTTAATTTGTAGTAGTGTAGAGAAAGGATTTTTTGAAAGAATGGGGCAGAGGGGAGTGAGTTATTGGTGAAGTAAATAAAGCCTGGCAGGAAAATTTCACTGTATTGGAAGATTTGGTATGTTGTTACTGTGCCAGAGAAGAAAAATAGCTGTTTACATCAAAGGACCAAAAAGACTGCTCCACAGGAATCCTGAAGCAGAGTAAAAGGCAGACGTCTAGTCAAGAGGACTAGCTTAGACATATGACCAGCTCATCCACGTGCTTCTTTAAAGCACGGATCACTTCTCAATATTGACAGTAGAAATAATTCAGCCTTACTTGGCAAATTTACTTCCCGGGATAACCTGGACAGAATCCCTGTCAACAAAATCCAAGATAAAGCTTTAATTGCATTTCACTCTGCAAAATGAATGCAACAAAACATGAGTCGTCCTTGCAATGTCTTCCATCCTGTGCCTTACCTGGGTCCCATGTCTTTGCCTCTCCTGCCATTTCTTTTTAAAGCTTTCCAGGAGAAGGTAAGCAGTAGGGTAGAAGGTCAGTCTGCAACAGCAGATGTTATTTCTAGTGTAAAACTGATTATACTTGGTATGGAGATTACTGAGTGTCAGTAAATGTACACACCAGTATGGCATTTTAAAGGCTTGTTACTGGCAGAAGTCAAATTTTTGAAGTATCTTTTCACTAACTTGAATGTACAAGTGTGATAGAAAGCGGACACAAGATGTGTCAGACAGAGTTCTGTGTTTTCATAGTGTTGCTTTAGCCTTACAATACTGGTATTGCATACAAAATGTTCTTGTATTGCTGTCACTTTTTACCCATTTTAGTTCTCATGACCTATATATGAAAGCTGTCTTAATAAAGAAGGAAGCTTTATTTCTTTTTTTCTGCTCCATCAGCGAACTACAGCATGATTCTGCATTATGGAACACAACTTTTTATTACTATAAACCTATACTGTAATAAATGTTAGACCCATTTCTGATTTTGTGTTAATCAGAGCAAGTTAGGAATTCAGGGAAGTTACGTCTATGTGAGACTAACAAAAATGAGAGAATGATCAGACTCTGTGCCCTAATTTTTCCTGACAAGGCCAAAAGTAAAGGCCTCCATAGTGTGAACTGAGCTGTCTAAATAAACGTAGTTTGATTTTTCTGAAGTGCCAGACCTTTGCAGATGGCACTGAATTAATGCAGAGAGGACCTCTATAAATCAGAGTGCTTTTGTTTAGATTGCTAAATGAATACCAACGAGTTTGGGATTAGGAAATGAGTTCTGCATATTCTGAGCTGAGGCATTAATGGATATGCCAACGTGATAGAACAAATGGCAAAACTCTGGAGGTAATTAAGGTGCATGGAAAATTCTAATGTCAATGTGATTTACCTATTCCAAGTAATAATTGTAAGTTTTCTGGATTTGTGTTTCTCTGTGATTGTGTTTGATAAGTTTTGTTTATGTTAAATGTGTATTTCAATTTAATTCATATTTGTGATCTAGATACCAACAGAATAGCTTATTTTAATAGCTTCATTGAAAACACCATATAATTTTTTGTAAGACTGAAAACCTATTATTTTTGTCTCTACTAGGTGAATATGTGATTTGTTGTGCTGTTTCAAGTTGCTGTGTGTGTCCCTGAAGGACTAGATTGCTGTGGTACGCATGAACCATGTTTCACACCAGGAGACATTTCATTGTGAGGCGGCTTCTGTTGGTACCAAGCAACAAAAACACTCTCTGTTAATTCAATGGCTCTGTTCTTTTTGTACCATACTTGATAAATCCCTTTTCAGGAAAGAATTCACTACTTAAACCACTGCCTTGCTCTTCATGGTTTCTATGCACTGATCTTCTGGAGGATGATCTCTAGTTTTACTGTGGTTTCTTGGTTAGGACTTCAGAAACTCCGAGAAAGAGGAGCAAGTGGAGTCTTTTAAGTTTACTGCCACATGAGGACAATAGAAGAGAATGACCGTGGTTTCCCATGGAGCTGAAAGGCAGGCAAGTGCCTTTAAAAAGTCCGCCATGTCAGTTGAACCAGTTCAGAAGATGGATCACCAACAGTATCCAAGTCTGTTAAAGAAGATGTGCATGCCTGTTGTGAGAGGTCCTGAGAACAGACCTGGCTTTGCCAGCTTTGAAGAGAAAAACAGTAATTCTTTCCTTAAGTTCAGTCCATTCACCCCTCCCATAGGGCCAAATTGCCCTTTATTCCCACACCGGGATGATGTGCCTTTATTAGATCCTTGCTCAGGTTTTGTGAGTCCAGGAGCAGATGCTGACCTGCAGCCCAATGCTGGAAGAGCTGTTGAATCCCTGGTAGACTACAGTGATGTGAAACCTCACCAGCAGGGCCCCATCACAGGAAAGAGAGGCCAGGGTGCCCACAGGAGGCAACTGATCCTCCTGGAGGAAACCAGCCAGGACAGAAGGTGGAACTCCAGGGTTGTGTCAGCTGCTTCTGTCAGAGCATGAATCAGAGGTAAAGCAAACTAGCATTTTTATTTCTTAATCACCAAAGAAATTGGTGATGCTTGACAAATAAATAAAATTAGTTTCTGAACTCCATCCCCCATGATCCTGAAAGAACAGCCTTATAAAATATAGTTGCCCTGAATATTTGAACTGAATGTAACAACTGCAGTAGAGTGTTTGTGTGATTCATTGTCCCTGCTGTAGCAAAGACATACCAGTCCGCGAATTCTAATGAGCATTCTAATGCTAAAAGAAATAATCTTTTAAGGTAAATAATGTTTTAAAAAATCTGTTTATGTAAATTATGAAGTTATATACAGTAGTTTTAATGAACACCTGTTTTAATGTAAACCAAAATAACAAATCACTCCAGAGTTGGGAAATCCCCTGGATATTTCTCTGTCTTTCAGTGTTTCCTGACAAGTTGCAGTGCAGCACGCTTAAAGACCTATTTCGGCATGTAGCTGATCAGAGAACAGAAGTTCTTTAGGACTGCTGTTACATGTTGGTCAAAATACATATTACCCTCTTATTTTATATCAATGTGTTACACATAAAGTTGGGTCTGATCATTTCGTATTGATTACAGCATCAAAATGGAAATTCATTCTTTTTAACATGAAGCAAAATTGGGTTGGTAGTTACTATTCAGAATTTTCTGATGAAAATTCTGGAAAGCAGAAATATCCACCCAGGGCTTCTAAAGGCAGACATAATTAACCGTAAGCAATATGGTTGAATTTTTATAAAGATTAAGCCAATTCCAACAATTTTCATAGAGAAATGCTCATTGCAGCTAGAACAAAATTTTATGGGAACTCCAACATGCTCATAGATGAGGGGAGGCATTTCTAGAACATGATGAAGAAATATAAATAAGCTCCTTGTTCCATTTTACTATACAAAGATAACACTCTCACTTCACAGTTAGCTATACTTTATCCATGTTATTGTCACCATAAAGCCTCTACATGCTATAAATTCAGGCAATGGTTTTGGTTCCTTGTTTCTGTCTTCGAATTTTGCATTTTAAATCACTTTAAGCCTACTGCAGTCATATAACAGAACCCAAAAGAACCCAAGAAACCACAGGGGATAAAAAAAATAGACTCTATCATTTTCCTTTTTTTTTTGAGCTCATCCTATGTAATTTTCACTCTTATTTCTCAGTTAGTGTGTTCTCCATTTACATATGAACTCAGACATCAATGAGAACTGATCAGCTTTTTTTTTCCTGCAAGCTTCTGGAAAAATGAAGGGGAAAGAAGATTTGAGATACATAATTTTATCTGACCATTAATTTTTCTAAAGCAGAGAAAAACAGAGAGAGACACAGAGAGAGAGAGACTCTGGCAGAAACACCTGAAATGAGCACAGGCAAAATCTGAAACTGAATGTCATCAAGTCGGTAACCTAGGTTACAGTCAAGAAGGTGGTCTGAAATGGAGAGTAGTTCCAGAAAGCAGATAGAAACTGTCTGATGGTTTTCTGGTCATTTTTTGTTGAGTAAAGTTCACTATTAGAGCGAAATATGGACTCCACTGAAGCTGTTGGAAAAAGTCAAGCTTAACTTGGAGACAAACCTTGAAACAGATATTGTCCAACATAAATTTCTTAAGGAAAGCTCTGCAAATGTTCTTCCAAACCTAGTATTCATTTACAAGTTTTCCAGTGATGCTTAGTTATTAACTACAAATGTGTAAATATAGATATAAAAAGTAGTTGAGTTTTAAGCTACTGTTTTTAATGAAACTGCATAAACAAATGCCAGATTTCAGCTATGTGATTCAGAGCCCAGCTACCAACTCCCAGGCACGTGATGTGATGAAAGTTGCTAATCTTTCTAGATACCAGTCTCAAGACATTCCACAGCTAAGTTGTTTGGGGAAGTTGTGCTGAGAGAGAGATCAGGCAGGCATTTTGCAAGCAAGTTCTACAGTTATTTTCTCCACTGTGTCAGAGGCGAGTGCAAAAAAAAACCAGAGGTGGAAGCAGCCTTTGAGATGGATGAGCTGAGGTATATAAAACCTCTGCAGTGGACAGAAAGTTCTCTGTTGTGAGAAGATGTAGTGCTATGGCTTAGGCAGTCAACAGTGTTACTTTGAACGTCCACAGCAGTCTTTTGCATCTACTGAGCAAACCAAGTCCATTGAATGGTGAGGCTCTGTGATAGCAAAGCAAAGGTGAGAAGTTGACAAAGAAGGTCATTCTAAGACTGGAGAATCAGAGCCTACCAGAGAAGTGAGATGGCTGAAGAGCTGTTCTTCATGTCTTCTGGCTCAGTATATGGAACGTGCTGAGTGCTAGAAGACAAGGTCTTTAAGAAGTTGACAGTTTTTGCTTGTAGAGTCTCCTTCTCTCACTCATATGACAACAGAATTTTGTAACCTTTTCTTTGTGGTCTCAAGTTTCTTTACGATGTTTAGGAGGACCTCAGAATTTGACCTTACAGGTATATTTGTACCTGGAAACCTGGTGACGAAACCCTCATATCCAGTTTATAATTATTATTCTATGTTGTATGACTTAACACAGAGATAGGCATGGGGATTGCAGAAGGAACCAGAGAATTTGATAAGTCTGATAAGGAGCGGAGATACTTCTTGCCCCTAATGGAAGCTGACACACCTGTAGACACAGTTTTCTTGAAAAAGTGGGAAATGGGAAACACTATAGCGTTTACCTATAGACTAGATAATAATCCTTTTCTATAAGAAATAAGCAGTTACCTCATGCTGCTACTAGAGTGGTCATATTTGGATTTGTCCAAAAGCCCAACTAGTCCAGTATTCCATCCAAGACTGTGGATGATTAACAAAGAATGTCATCGTACTTCCTCCACATATTTTCCTATCATGTGATGATTTGTTGACCAGGGATTTGTGACCAGCAGATGGTGTGTTTGTAGTTAGTAGTCATGGATTCATAGATTTGCCTTCTTAAATATATCCATTTGCTTTTTGAACCTATCACTTAACTTCCAACCCTCTATTTCCTCTGTATTTGTGAATATCTTAAACAACAAAGTCCTAAGCCTGGATGAATTATGTCCAGATCTCTCTACCGGTGATCTCCATCCATCTGAAAAATGGATCATTTACCCCTTCCCTCCTTCTCTGTTCTTCTAATCAATTATTTATCCATGTGAAGATCTTATCTTTATTCCTTTGTTACTGTAAGAGGCTCTGTTGAACAATTTTATGCAGAACTTGTTGAAATAATTGTGGTTGCATTATACTAATTTCCCAATGGCCTTTGTATAGGAAGAGATCCCTTCCCAGTGCTTCCTCTCCTGAAGCAAGTATTTTCTCCACGGTAATCGTTACTCTCGAGAAGTAATCATCCAGGAATAATCCAGGATTAAGCAGCACATTGAGAGTGAGGCAAATCAAGGTAGGATTCCAGCCTCTCCTCGTTTTCAAATAATGATAGAAAATGACTGTACACAATGCTGGTGCAGCCCCAGTTTGTAACATAGGCATTTAGTGAGATAAAACCTTTTACCTGGCTGCAGAAAAAGAAAGAGGAAAGGTTAGTCAGGGGCAGTAACATGTAAAGCAAAGAGCAAAATAACGTGCAACTTGAAAACCATCAAATTAACAATTCAAGAATGCTCATAAATAACATGCATACCTCGTAACTATTGTAGCATATGAACAAAGTCAACTAAGAATGAAAAATGGCCTACAGTAGGCTCAAGAATATCTGTGCTATTAAATAATTACCCACAACACAATGAATTGTGTGATAGCATGCTACCTAATAAGCTAGTAGGTCATCTGGAAATAATGCATAAAAACTGAGAATAATTACTTGAGGGCTGAGTGTCATTGAATAAAACAACTGTGGTTTCACTAAGGATTTGATTATTTACCATCCCTACAGTTATGTATTTCACTGTTTGTTTTTCACTTGCCCAGTAGCAGAGTGATGCTTTGTTTATTCAATAACTTTAGTCTTTCTCTGTTGCTTTCTTTTGTCATGCATGTCTTTCCAATATAAACTGATGGGTTTTATGCTTATTTACAATTATTTTTCAGGGGGTGATTTGTAGCCTTTTCTTTCAAAAGAGTAAAAGGTAGAGAAGTAATAATGTTAATAGATTATATTTATTTTCCATATATAAAGAGAAATAGAATAATTAACCAAGGAACTAAGCAAAATAATCTGGAAGAGTTATCTGTAAACCTTTCATTTGGCATTATTATCTCTTGCTGGGCCCACTGAAGCCAATACTCCTACTAATTTTAAAATGTAAAAGGTAAAAAACAGTGCAAAGTTTTCGAACAACAGTGAGGTGCAGTGAAGCTGGTGAGACTGCTGATTTTGTGAAACCTCTCTGCGTATTTCTTTATGTGCTGACATAAGAATCTCACTTTTTCCTTTAAAAACAAAACAAAAAGGTATTCTGGCTTTCATGGTTTCTGGGAAAAGGCTTAGAAATATGAATGAGTACATCTTCAGTTTCTGACTCAGAATCCAAACCAGAGATTCCTGAAATTTGTTATCCATCATTGAATCCTGCTTTGTCAGATAAGAAGACTAGTTTAAGTGATAAACTGAAACAGACAGTATCATTAAGCTTGTCATTAGTTAAAAGTGACAAAGCCAAGACACTGAGTTCCCAACTTGGACAAGAACAGATCATGCCATTTTCAGTCCTGTGGACTGAGCAAATCATTAGCAGATTTGAAACCTCCAGAAAGTTGACTTAAAGAAAAAATGATTGCAGTTTTTATTGTAGATCTTTCCACTGTAAGAAAAAGGAGAAGTACATGTTAGAAGATTAATCAGCCCAACAGTAGTGTCAAGATGGCAAATTACAGTATGCAGTGCAAGAGCAGAGGTCTCTAGGAATTCATATGTACAATTATCAAAGCAAATGTAGAATTATATACATGTCCTCCTAAGGACATTATAGCTGACGTGAGTGTTTTGCACATACAACACAAGGAATAACAGCTGCAACCTTTAGCTCTTTAATCAATGAACCAGAGGAAGACTGTTTTTTATGGAACTACTAGGACATATGGACGGATACATTTAAGCTATCTACCTCTTTACTATAGAGGGCACTAGTACCCACATACAACATTTGGGACATAAAACTTAATGGAAACATTCACATATGAGTACAAGTCATGTATTTGCACATAGCATTTAAAGTTTACACAAAGTGGAGGCAATAAAGATGCAGGCACCATCTTTACTGCGAGCACATTACCTGTTCAAGAGACACTTTCCAAAATAATTGTTTTAATTGGGGAATGATTCTATTTGAAAAATACTCATAGTTCAAAGATCCACAAATTCTATAAATCTTTTCAAAAGCAGCAACTTCAAGTTATAGCACACTGTGCAGAAAGCTCTTTTAAAAAACAAGTCATATTATTTCCGTATCTACATATAGCATTAGGATAGTAAACTCAGTCTCTTTTACTGAAAGCTGTGATTTTCTTTTAAACTTTGTCAGAGTGATTAGTTCTGCAAGAACTAATTTTGGATTCTGCACAGTGATTTTCAACTTTTAGTCTTTGAACTGTTTTCTCCAAAGTATACCTAAAATTTCTGCAAATAACTAGGAAAACTAACTCTATTATGAATTAGCTTAAATTTGCTACATGAAGGTCTTCATATGCATTAGAGATTTTTAGGGGTCTGGAAGTAAAAAGCAGGTTGAAAACTACTTAAAAGTAGTACATTCTTGATACTACGTAATAGTTTCCAGTGTTCATAGAGAGAGTGGTGTGATGGCTGTATGGCTGCCTACCTCTTTTACTGTACTATTACAAAGTATATTTAGAAGTACACCTTTTCCAAAGTCACCAAAAGCAATATGCTAGTTAATGGCACAGCGATTTGGATGATACTCTCATACATATCCCTTACCTTACTTAAAAGATTATTTTGTGGGTTTTATCCTGATTCCCTAAGGAAACAGGTTGTTTCCATTCATCTTCTTTATTTATCTATTGGTTCTCCCCTAATAACTTTTAACTGCATTGGCCAATTTCTGCCAAATTTGACAGAGATATAAACATCTCAAGAATGATCGCATCCTGGCAAGATTTTTGAATACAGAAGTCTGGGGAGAGGAGAGACATAAATGAGTGTTCTCTTGAGGGAGCTGAAACTTGGGCCTTATAACAACTTTCTCTTTGGCAGCAGCTCACGTGCTTATCAGCCTGTGTGTACTGGCCCACCAGTCAGCACATATGTGGCTCTACAGTAACTGCAGGATATGGCCTCATGGTGGTTAAGCCTCATTTACAGGACCTGGTCAGGAAGAACACAAATTATGGAATACTGGAATATGAAATTGGGAGGATGAAGGAGAGAGAGAAATATCCTTAGGAAATCAGTCACCTATTGCTCATGGAATAGGTTGTTTATTGCTTTCAGGGCTGGCAAAAATTATGTAAGTGTAGAAATGCAGTATGTATTTACTAGTTTGGGCTGCATTAACAAGCTTTTATTATTATGCTTGATAATTTGGATACTTTCCTTTATACAGTTAGTACTGTACCTGACAATATGTGAAGTAGGCCAAACCATAGCAATGTGTGTTGTGACATTATTTATCACTTACTTTCATCTTCCATGTAATTTAATGTATTTTTGTGGAAGTTTGTAATTCAGAGTGGTAAAAAGTTGAGCATCAATTTTTATGGGAAGCCATGAGTTGTTTTTGTCCAGTTTAAAACAATAAGGATTGCTGCAAATTGATTAACTTATTAGGAAGGCCTGCCTTTCAGGTTGGAGAAGTCCAGTGAAAGTTGCTTCTACTCTACCTGACCAAAACCATATTTTTGCATTTTGTATGGAACCCTATCTCAAGGCAAGTGTCTGGTGCTCTTCTTGTAATGACAGAAAACATATTTAAATCATGTTGTTTCTAGTTTGCTTTCCATTCAACATACTTTGGCAGTGATTACAGTACCGTAGTGACTTTTTAATTTCTTCATCTAATTATATTGCAATAAGCGCTGTATTTCAGGAAGCTGTATGTTAGCATGACCAGATTTTAATGGTGGCTATTATTCCAATAATTTTCATTTTTTGTACTGTTACTTTGGTTAAAGCATTTAGACTGTAATGTGGGACTGATACTGCCAATGTCAGTTATGTGTAACTGGAGACAGAGTTAGAGCGAAAATACCAGAATGTACAAAAGATACCAAAACCAACCTCATACTTGGTATAGACACTCATCTATTTAATACTTAGGCACTGCCTTATTTGGTGCAAGTCGCAAACAAATAAGTAAATAAAAACCATCAATGATTCCATAGCGCAAGTCTGATTAAGTCTTTCACATACTGAAAATGTAATGGCATCCTTCATCCTTCTACACCGATGAGACTATTCATAGTCCTTAAAGTGTTGCACATGCTTAAATAGTTCTTTACGTTGGACCCATTTTGTAGCAATGAACATGATACAAATACATCAGGCATATGTGAGGAACTGCAAAGTGCGTTTGCTATGTCATTTTATAAATAATATAACAAATGTAAAGCTACATTCTTGAGGACATTCTATTAGTTTTAAACTTGTAATCACTATATTACATTTTCCTTCCTGAGTAAAACTCCTCAGAAATAGATCCATTCTTGATCTCCAGTGCCAGCTGGTGAAGTATGTGAATTGTGTGTTTCACATTCTGATGCAAAAGAAGATGGTAAACTAGGAAAATGCAGATACATACAGTTCACTTTAAACAAGGGATCATAGTATCATATGTGTTGATAACATTGCTTTCTGCCATATATTTGATTTCTCTTAGGAATCAAGTGATCCTTCTGCAAGATGGAGAGAAGAAAAAGCAACGGTCTATTTCTACAAGTCAAATACTAAAAGTGAGACACCATTTCCTTTAAAAACAGTTTTTGCTTTTGCTTTACTTCATTTTTTCATCCTTTTGCTACTATGCACCTTTAAGTAGCAGGACATATAAGACTACAATTTTTCTGTCACTCAGAACTTCTGGTGTTTTAACAGCATTTAGCATAGGATTCATCTTGTGAACTTCAGTTATCTAAAAGCTTACATCCAGTCTATGCCTTTCATCTCCACTTCCTCTATAGGCAGTGAAGAGAAACTGGTTTCCAAAAGGGCATCCTGTACAGGTGTCTTCAACGCCTGTCACAGGCATGATATGACTAGTGTCTAATCTCTATTTATGTCTTGTCTCGCTTAACTGACTATTCAAATTTAGACAAATCCCATCATCACTGTAAGCTTATTGGAAGATAAACTACCTCTTTCAATTAATGAGCAAGATATTTTTTAAGAAGATAAGCCTGTGAAACTTTACCATAACAACTTGTTCCCTAACAAGCAATATGTAATTCCAGGCTTTCCATTTCCCTTTAAACTAGGAATATACATCTTTGTTATTTTCTACATCCTTCTTTGTCACATAATTCCTTATTATCTAGCTACTGGTGTCATTCACTAATGATTATATGGGAACTTTTTTCTCTTCTTATTTACTGTTGATCTAGAGCTTATGAAGAAGTTTCTTGGGATAACATGTTACCTTCCAAAATCCAGCCTCCGGAATCAACAGTGGAAGTGTTGGCTGATCCTGTTTCCCAGTGTTTCACAAAAAGTCGATACAATCCTGAACCTGAAATAAGCCAAGTCAGTGAACAATTTCTTGCCAACTGGTTTTAGGTTTTGCTAATAAAATGTAGCCTAAATTTTGTGTAGGTCATACACATAAACCCACAGCAATGTTTTCAAATAAAAACAATCCTAAGTGAGCGTTTAAGGTCATCAGCATGCTCCAGTAATTGCCTCAAATGATTCCATATTTTTTCTCTTATCCTCCCCTGTAAATTGGTACAGAAGAAGATATGCATGCACAGTACCAAAAGAGAGGAGAAGGATATTGAGGAAAAATTCGGTGATAGGAATGATGCTGTACCATAATAAATCTCACTTTGTTAGTTTACTTGTGATTATTAACTGTAATATTATTTTTACTAAACTAAAATTCAGTCCTGCAATTGGTTCTGATTGCTGCATGAAAATCTATTAAGCCAAATTAATTAGATAATGTTGCCTTACAAGAAGCATCTAATTATGATTTTAGGTTGTGGAGGCTTCTGGGACAGATTTCAATCAAAATCTTTTACCTCTTGTGGTTTAACCTCAACCAGCCATGAAGCACCATGCAACCACTTACTCACTCCCCCCTACCATGGGATGGGGAGGAAAATCGGAAAAAAAGTGAAAACTCATGAGTTTAGATAAGAACAGTTTAATAATTAAAGTAAAATAAAATGAAATACTAACAACAACAGCAATAATAATAGTAATGAAAAGGAATATAACAAAAGAATCAAACCCAAGACAACTGATGCACAACACAATTGCTCACCACTTGCTGACCAATGCCCAGCCTGTCCCTGAGCAGCAATCAGCCCCTCCCGGCCAACTCCCCCAGTTCATATACAGGGCATGACACTCTATGGTATTGAATATCCCTTTGGCCAGTTCGGGTCAGCTGTCCTGGCTGTGCTCCCTCCCAGCTCCTTGTGCACCTCCTCGCTGGCAGAGCATGGGACACTGAAAAGTCCTTGACTTAGGGTAAGCACTGCTTAGCAACAACTAAACCATCAGAGTGTTATCAACGTTATTCTCATCCTAAATACCAAACACAGCACAGTACCGGCTAGTAGGAAGAAAATTAACTCTTATCGCAGCCAGCCGAAACCAGCAGAGACCTATTAATTTGTAAGTTTCTTTTTTTTTGTGAATATCGGGGTCCTCTGAACACTTCCTTTATGAAGTGTACATACAGTTAATTATTTCAGAAGACTAAATTCAGCAGCATTCTGTAACTAGAGAAATTAAGATAGTCAATCAATAACTGTATGAAAAGTATACTCTAACATGTTTCTCCTGTGAGAGAGTTAAATATAAAAAGCAGAACAGGAGAAATCTATAAAGTGGGTGATTGTCATGACTTCACACATCTGATGTTTTCATTAAGACATGACATCTATGAAAACACCACAGTAATCATACACATGTACAAACTTGAGGTTTTATCTGCTGTCTGTAGAATCCAAAACAATCACCTGTGCATCCGTGTCTTTTTTTTACCCTGTAGTTCACCTATTCTGTCTCAGAGTGGAGCACTTTAAATAAGGCCAGTAAAGGGTGACAGGAGGTTCAGAAGGGCTCAGATAAAAGCCAAGTAGAGATGGGGGAGGAAAGTTTGGTCAAAGCAAGATAGGGAAACTAGAACTTGGCTTCTTTCCAGACCATGAGCCAGCAGGTTTGCTCAGTCAAACTCAGTGGACAGGTGTGCTACTGGGCACAGTCAGGCACACAATGGGAGAGACAGGTACCTCTGCAAGGTGGAAGGGAGGTAGAAAACACTATCGTTATGGTTTCTTGAGTGTTGCTCTTTCAAAGGAATATAGATGTGGACAGTGAGAGCAGCTTGCAGGGGCAGACCAATAAGGAAATTCAGACCTGATGTTAAATTTTCCCACATTCTCAAGAGTTGAATGAGAGAGGTGTTACAAGTAGAGAAGCAGTTCATTTTTAAAGAAAACTTGCTTGTACTATCCTAGGAAATTGACTGAAGTCCCAATATCTGAGGATGAAGATTAAAAGAT
>NW_009626213.1:28828-67679 GCF_000690535.1 Cariama cristata | reverse complement strand
TGCTGAACTGGGTCATTTCACATATATGCCAACCTAATCATTTACCATGGTCTTTTACCAAATTCAAATGAGCATTGCATGATTCCAAGAGCAAAACTTTGACTTGTCACCACCTCTCTTTTGGGACCTCATAAATATTCTATCAGAATATTCTGTCTGGCGAAAAAAAGGTGATTGATCTATTTTGTCTTTAACAGTGTAAGCCAAAGCTCTCGAACCTGTCATATCTTTTTGTATATGTAAGTACAATGTCCCTGTGTTGTTTCTACATCTTTGATTAAGCCCAAGCAATCCATCTCTCATATTCTGAAGCAAGAGTTGTAGATGGACTATGTTATCTAATCTTAAGGTGTTTTCTGGTGCCAAGGAAGGGCGTGTGCTGCATCTCTTCTGCTTGTGGGTGAGTCCAGCCTTTTACCTGTAAACTAGAAATCAGGATCCATTTTCCTCTTTGGAAGAATATTCCAGTCTGATCACAGACATAGCCAAAAGGACAAGAGATTATATGTTTCTGTATTATTTCCATTCTTCCCAAGCCTCCTCTCTGCACATATGTACTAGAGCTGTCATTTGTTATGTGCTGCAAGTTCAGCAGATGATTGTTTTCATCCTGGGACATGCCAAGCACACAGGGCAGTTCATCTCTATGTTTTTTTCTTGTGGACTGTTTTAATAAATAACTAGAATTTTGGAGCATGCAGTATATGGTTCAGCTGTCTCCACCAGCTGTCTTATGAATAATGCACATATCTTTGATTTCCTTTCTATCCAAACAGTGGCTGTGTTGGTGCAGTAAATTTTGAAGACATTGACAATGCCAATGTAGACTTAATCCCGCTTAACCATGTGCAAACTTCAAAGTCTCACTACACAAGCACTGCACAGCGTGTTTCTCTTATTAGCATGATTTTGATACTGCCTCTTGAGTTCTTGTTACTTGTGAAAGGGGAAAAAACAGTTAAAGATCTGGTCTTGGGCCAAAAGAATGAAAAAAATTGAGGTGAACACTCTTTATTCTTTTTAATAGCTTGAATGAGGTCTGTTAACACAGGAAGCACAGTGGGCTTTCAGATTCAAGGTTGAACTTGAAGAGTCCTTTTCAATAACTGAGTCAGTAGTAAATGGCCTACAGTGGTAACTACCTACAGTGGTCAGTGTAGGTCTGTATAAATCTATGGGACCATTCAGCCTAGGTATAAAAAATTAGTCAAGGAAGCTGACACAAAATGAGCAGAGAGATGTCTACTTAGATCATGGTGTAACAGATTTTATCCATCTACTTGTGTTATGGTAAGCTTAAATGCAACCTGTTTTGGCTGAGTATGAATTTGTCATACAACTTTAAGACCTGATTCTTTATTGTATCACATTAGTGTTATAGTTTCAGGGAAAATATGCTCCTAACACCATGCATCATGCTTTTCAATCAGAAATGTTGATTAGGTTTTTTTTCCATCCAGGAGTTGCTCTGTGGCCCAAGTGACCCTGCCATCCATCTAGTACAGAATGGTCGTAATGGACTGACAATAATTGACTGTTGGATCAAAAGCTACCCTTAGAGTGCCCATCCTGGGAAGTAAAAGCTGCCTGTGGTAACAGTGGTGCAATGTACTGTCTGGGTATAATAAATACTTCACAGTCAGCAGGCTGTGACCCAGGCTGGGATGGAAATGAGAGCATACTCCCCCCCCCCTGCTGTTAACCTTGCTAGACAACCAAGTTTTAAGAACTCGGCAGGCACCTTTCTGTTTTCTCAAGTGAGAAAGCTTGCATGTGAAACTAGTCTGAGGACATCTGATAGATCATACCCCAAAACACCTGACTTGTGGTTCCTAATGACACTGAGACTACCTAACACAGGCGTTCCTGTAAATGCCCAGCAGCAGGGATCTGTGTTACATTCAAAGCTCAAGTGGGGAGGACATGCAAGAGAAGGTTCTGAGCTTAGCATGCACCAGGAACTTCTGATGATGCCGTTCTGAATGGACTCCTTACTTCCAAAAAAACTATGTTTATTTTCAAACTATGCCATACTTTCACACTTCAAACACTTCCTGTTCTTTAGTATTAATGAGCAAGTCTGTTGGGTAGAAATGCATGTGACATTGTTTGATGGATAGTATGACTTTAATATTGCCATGTTAAAAATGTGTGATTTTTAACTTTAGTCACTAGATGGCCTTTGAGTTTGCAAAAGCCCCCTGAATGCCATTAGGAACACCTTTTAGCTGGATCACGAAGGTTTTCACTTTAAGCCTTTCCTAAAGTTGTCTTTAGTAGATTGAGCTGGTATTAAGCATTTATTTGAAAACTTTTGAGAAAGTAAAATTGTAAAAGTAAAAACGTAATGGTAAGAACTAAAAATGATAAAAACAAAAGAGGAAAGAAACTGTTCGGTTTACTTAATCAGATTTTCTCTTTGCATAGGCCTTTCTTTTGTGCCCTTTCAGTGTCTGGCACAGACCACATTTGTGAGGAAACTACAGAAGGGGTACTTCACTGGGGGAAGCAGAGGGAGAGAAGCTGTAAAAATGCTGCCTTCTGTGTTCTGAAGAAAAGGCATAATGCTGGGCCTTACTCACATATGGCAGAGTATATGCTAAACATTCTTAGTTGCTGGGAGCTGCCTTGGAAGTAGCTGGAATTTCTGAGCTCCACCTTAGAGCTGTTCATTTCTGTTTCTTACATCAAGTTCAGGGAGAAATTGCATATCCTTTTGCAATGCATCACATGCTATCACACACGTGTGAGGAACATGATTCTTCACACAGCATTACTCGTTACAGCAGTAGGTTCACAGGCAACGTAAGGTGCTAAGCATTGTAAGAATCTCAAATTTGACCCATATTACTGCAACCAAACCTATTAATGCCAAGCTTTTATGTACATAATACACCATTCTGATTGTTTTCTCTCACCTCCTGCACAAGTAATCTGATTTCTCACAGCCTTCATCCAACTTTTAACTTCTGTTTGAATTAGAAGATAAAATAGTATAAAATGATTATTGTGAAATGTGCTTTAAAAATACAGCACACATAGCATACAACATAGTGCTGAACAGAGATTTCTGAGTTGTAGGGAAGTTAGCAGAGCTATTAACCCTTAGTTTTGCCATGTCATACTGCTGTTGCTGTAGACCTTTGAAGAATAGAAGCTGATGTATACACTGTGCTGCAAACAGACAGCCATCTTGTCTGGAGCTTTTTGTAGCGTATAGTATCATGGTGGATTTATAAGTTTGAGCAACAGGTTCTGTATTACCTTCTCTGGTATTCCTCATGTCATTTTCCTGTTTATTCGTGAGTGAGGCTATGGGTTTCATTGATTTCTGGCAACCAGGAGACCAAGATCTCTGAAAGCTAAAAGATTCTGACATCTCAAAACTGTGAAAAACTCAGTTCCTCCTGAAAAATTCTGTGAAGTTTTTCATATTTATTCTCTGTCTATGATTGTCAGACATCAAGATTGCTGTGATTTTAAGCAGAAGAAAGTCAGAAAGAAGACATAAAAATGATCTCTGTAATTTATTTTTTTTTTCCTTTGTGTGTTTGCCAGTAATTCTGGAAAGATGTGTAAAGGTATTAAGGCAGCTAGATTCCCACCAACATCCTTGAGAAGCTGGATACATGCTTTGGATTTGGAAGCCTAAATATGCTTTGTAAGTCTGTAAAATGTAAAAATCTCTTTGTAGATATAGTCACTTTCACTCTTTCATGGACTAGCAGTTGCACTTCCTGCCTCTAGCACTTGGGCAACAGCATCGGCACTCAGGCATTACTCTGGAGTGAGACATTATTCTTCCCCAGACCATGCAAGAAAGTGGTTACCATTCAAATTATTAGCAAAGCTGAAACTAGCTAAGAGTCATCTGTCATGTAATTTTGCAGAGACAAACAGGAAGAGTGGTGAACCTGGGCATATTTTCTGTGTTACCCTTGTGCCCACCCTCTCTTCCTTTTGGCAGAACAGGAAACCATCTTCTGTTTTTCTTCTTTTTTTCTTAAGGAATTAGAAAAAAGATAAAAGTCGTGACTTATGCTGCAGTTGAGCCTAAAAGCCCCTAGTATAAGATCAATGTTGTGAAAAGCTGCTGTAAATATACCCAACACTCTAGATAATACTCTGAAGTCCTTACCATGCAATTTAGAAGTTTTACAGATGAGAATCCAGGTGCAGTGTGACTAAGTGGTTTGTCAAACCCCATTGGCAATCTGTAGCACAGTTAGGAATGAAACTTCATGTATCCTGAGCCCTAGCCTGGGCCTTTTTTTTAACCAAACTCTGAGCTTAAAGCTATTAAAATGGTGCTTTGCTGAAAACTTGGTTTTAAAAAATAATTATTAGCACAAAATTATGGCCATAGTTCCTAAAAGTTAGGCTGAGGCACAAGTAAAGACCTAGGAATCCAAGTCGGTTTTTTATCCAGTTTTCCTGTGTGGTTGAGACATGGAATAGCTGTAGGAGCATTCACTACATGTAAAAAACCATGTCATAAGTGTTGTGATTCATCAAGAAGTGTTAAATTTTTGAATCTCAACTTATTAATCAAAACTATGTTTGTGATCTGGTGGCAGTCTAGGATGATCAGTGGGCATTTCCCCAAGGGAGCTGTGGAAGTGCTTTTCTCAGGTCAGACTCTTCATCTTGGCACTTGAACAAATATCCTGGATAGTAATTCAGTTCCTCTCATTCTCTTCCAGGCTTTCATTAAAGCCTCTTCTGGGGGAAAGGAATCGATGACATCATCTCTTGAGGTCTGTTCTAGCCCTGGAACGTAGCATCATTCTTAATATTTTTGGTTTGTGTATGCACTCCTGAATTTGCTTTAGGATGAACTTGTTCTTCTCTCTGGTTATGTTGCAATGTATGCCTAAAAGCTGGAATCTTCTATCATTTCTTTGCCAGGGGCAATATAGAAATATTTTTTTTTTAAAAAAAAGAGCTAGCCAAAAAATTAGGAAATTGTTGTGAAAGAGCACTCTGAAAATCTCTTTCTAATGTAGTCCTTTTTCACTAACAGATCTCCAAAAATCTTTTATAAAACTTACCATGATCTCTTTTACAGCACAGTGCTCAGTGTCAGAGCACAGGAGTTGTAAGCTTGAATCTCATCTTTTTGTGCCAGTAACTAGCAAGGTTCAAAATTGAATGCTTTGATACTTCTTTGTAATTTCATTGTATATTGCTTGTGTAATTTTGTTAGGTATACCAAACAATTGTCCAGCAGCTCAAGTGGCTTTTGTTGTATTTTTAAATGTACAGATTTTTTGTGCATTTTTTCTTATGTTTTTTTTTTTTTGTACTTTCTTTACTTGTCTGCCTACTTTAATCTCTCTTCTTGTATTTACTTTCTTTTCTTTCAAACCCATGAAGTGTAAATTCCATTGGAATCAGTGAGTTAAAGCTATCTGCTTAACAAGAGTTCCTGAACAGGGGTAGAATTGAGTATCTGTTCATATATTTTGCAGAACTGAGACCTCTGCAATTTGTTTTAGAAGACTTTGAACTCTGAATTGATTATGTCTGTTTTCCTTGGTTATATTTAGTTTGTTTCTTACTGATTTGATTATTAATCGTTTGCTTATAATAGTTGTTTATTTGTGGAAGATGAATATTGCATTTGGTTTTATATGTCACATAGCTAACCATATACTAGGTAGGGAAGCAACTGAGAGCTGAAGAACATGTTTTGTGCAGCCACCCAGGCTTTCAAAAATAGCTCAGCAACCACACATGAAAACCAGAATTCTGAAAGAGCTCACATTCTGGGTGCATGTTGATTGCTAAGCTCCTGTGAAAATCTGGCCACAAACACCACAATGAAACTTTTAGGTGCTGATCGCTTTTAAAAATCTGATCCCCTGTGTCTAACTGCTGCTCCAACCCTAATGTGTATCAAGGAAGAGGAGGACGGTCTGAATTCCAAAGACAGACTGTATTTTCAGCTCCCTTGGGCAAGTTAACACAGTGGAGGAAACTTCGCAGCGCAGCACGGCCTTCCAGGAAGGCTCAGACTGCTAAATTCTCTGGGTACTTTTGAGAGGCTCCATGTTATTAATAAGTGAAAATAAGTAATGACCCAATTCATTCTTTCTTGTTATTAACAACTACTTTGAAAAAAATCTCTTTCTTATTCAGAAGTGCGTTTTGAACCTAATAATTTTGAAAACCATAGAGAAACTGGTTTTACTGCATCATATGGATTCCCAACATAATTATCTGCTGTTCTCTTTTTCTTAAACATCTTTATAGGTATGGAATTTTGTATAATTCTCCTCCAGCCCTAGTCACCAGCTTTTTCCTTTGTTGACCTCTTCCCCAATCAGCTGCTGAAACAAGGTTATGCTCTATGTGGTATTTTAGTTCTGCAGGTGTTTTAAGGGTCAATGGAAAAAAGCCTCCCACGCTGGTGATGGGGATTTCCTCTGTAGCATTCATGGGCAGGGCTCTGGTAAATGCTCAGTCTGACAGACACAAATAACTTTCCTCCTTGGCGTTGTCAGAACTCCCTTACACCCTCAGTGAGTTAACACTACTCAGTGTAGTAATAGCACAGCAAACTTAGTACATTCCAGTGTACACAGCACCAGTTCATACCAATCAAGTGTTATATCTGATTTGTGCTTCTCTTTTGTGTGCCTTTTGTATTATCGCACAGCAACTTCCTGATTTTCACTGTAGTACTTATTGGAACCTACCTCTTGAAATTTGACAAAAGCAGGTAGGACAGAGATTATGTTTTCTTGTTCCACGTTAAAAGGCTCTGCCTCCTTAAGAAAACTGCCAGTCATTAACATTTTAAAAATGTTAAATCTGGCAGTCATTAACATTTTAAAACTTGCTACTCATAATTCATCAGCTCTCAAAGTACTCAGTAGAGGGCAGTGCTTACACAATACATATACGTTCTAACCAAGTGTTATTTACTTAGCACTTTTGAAGTATCAACTAATTCATTGCCGTAACACAGGTAAAGTAGATTATAGTATTACTTTTTGAAAGATGAAGACTGAGGAGGCTGAAGTTACTTGTCCAAGGCCACAGAGGTTGTCAGTGTCAGAAAGAGAACAGGATCCGACCAAAATCCATTTCTGGAAGCAGTTGATTGAAATGGGAACTTAATACATACAGCTTCTAGGAAGACAAAGTCCTAAGTGTTTCAAGTCCTGCAGTTCTTGCACAAAGCTATTCTCTGAAACAACCCTTTATTCTTGGTCTCTCAAGCACATTGGGCAAAATGCTACTATCACATCAGTATATCTGTAGTGACTTCAGTCATATTTCTTCAGTGTATTCAGCTTCTAACTGACTGTGTGCATGCATCCCTTATCATTTCAACTTACCACAGAAACCTCACAGGCCACAATTAGCTGGGGACAGGACCCTCTGCTGCCTTACACCTTGCATAGTCATTTTCATGGGCTGCCTAAGAGCTTTCCCACAATGTAGCTTTTCTTCAGAAACTGACAGCTTGTCCACCATGTATGCCTTTTTAGTGATTTTCTAGTTTGAGTCATTCATGGGGTTGAGGGTGGGGGACACTGAAATATCCTACTTTGACATTTTCCAAATGAGATTTTATTGCTGGCTCGAAATGCTTTCTTGTTTCTGAAAAATATTACACCCTAGTAAAAAGAGGGGTTGAAAAAGTTGAAAGCAGAATAAAACTGAAATTGTAGAAACAAAATGTTCCAGTTCAACATGAGTCAAAATATATCTGGGGAGTTACCATTCTGATGGTTAGATCCTTTTAGAAACCCCAAATCCATTTGTAAATACCCATTCCCTATCTTAATTTGATGACTGAGGGAGAAGGGTATGAAATGCAAGCCAGAATATTCTGTTCAAAAGCCCTGTAGGTCCCATTCTTCACTCTGCATGGAACACCTTGTTTTGACTTCACAAATTCTCTCAGGTATGTTCTTTCCCAACACAAGAGACTGTATGCATTGAGTTTCCTGACATAGGATCACGTCTGAGGAGTTTTCACGACAGGTTATTCTGCTGGGCAAATAGTGTCACCAAGTAAAGAAGGGCCACAAAACGTGTGACATGTCAGTCTTCCTGGAAGGGAATTTGAGGTGGAAGCCAGTTGTGAGTCTTATGTACTGTGAGTGAGACCCGAGAGGCCCATTTTATAATTGCAGTAACCAGAAGAGCTAATTAATGACTTAATGGGGTGATTTAGTTCTATGAGATTTATACAACAGTGTTTCTAAGAAAGAGTACGATGTTAGGAAATCTTTGCTCTTAAGTGCAAGGTAAGAATCTACTGGATTTTTTTCACTAGACAGAATTTTTGCGCAAAGAACTCTGATACCTCAGTCGCTCAAGCTGAAGTGCTAGATCCAAGGTTTTCAAAAATTACAAATTATTGGGGGGATTCTTGGTTTTGCTCCCATAAAAACAGCTGACACTGAATTTACATGGCAAAGCTGGGCATCCAATGCCCTGGAGACACCCTAGACCATCACTTGCAGCTGCTGCTTCAGAACAGTGTGGATCTTCTGTGGGTCCTGTGCTATAGGGGTTTATCTCAGATACCTTAAGGCATCTCAAGTAGGTCTAAACATCAGTTTGGGTGGCCAGCTAAATTAAGCCCACACTGTTTTTCCTGAACACTACCAAGAAATAAAAATCTTCAAAGACATCCTGAGATGGACATATGAAACAGAGGCATACCAAAGCAGAGGCACTCAGAATTACTACATTCCACTTGAAAAATCTTAGCGCTTGCACAGATTCAGCTGTCAACACTGTATGTTTCTTACTGCTGGGACTAAGAGCTGCTAGCATGATAACAAGGAAGTGTATGAACAAGAGAGATGTCATGGTTACAGAAAGAAAGCTTGATGACGACAGCATAACCACAGAGGAGTTTTGTATGTTGCCCAGAGGCAGCCTGGCACTTAGTTGTTTTCTTTAGCACCAACAGTCTGGTTTAGCAGCTCATCAGAGAAAACACAAGAGCTAGACAGCGTGATCCAAAAACAAAATACCAAAGGGGTATTTTTTTAACCTCAGTTTCTTCTGCTTTATCACATACATAACCACAGCACATTTTTGCATCTTCTTTGCAGGTTCCCAGGAGAGCAGCTGCTTTACTGTAGTGTAAGCTTTCTTACTATCCTGGTACTTTTAGCTTCTGTCTGCCCATCTCTCTTCTCTTTCAGAACTACATCCTTCCCACATGTTATGAATATACCAACTTCTGTCAATCCTTTCTAACAGACAGTCTAGAACAAGTCTTCATCCTGAGTCATCTCTCAGGCTTGATTTTTGGGTCATGTTTATGATGCTTTTCTCTTTTCTTCTAATTTTGCAAGTTTTAATGGTCAGAAAATTTTATCAATCACATGCCTCACAGTGCATAATGTATTCTGATATCTCCACAGTTGTATAATTATTATGTGAGTTAACTCCAAATAGGCTTAAAAAATATTATGAGTTAATATGGGGTTTCTTGTTGTGATCTCCTTCTCTTCTGTGGCGCTCATACAATTTCAAGGAAGTCACTGGAATTTCGTTATTACATGTGAGAGGTGTATCTTGGTATGTAGCACATCACCAGGGTAATAAAACTGTTCACAGTCTGACTGATTCCTTCAAAGTGATACCACATTTTCAGGTTTGGATGAATGTGTGTGCTTATACTCACACACACCTGATGTCCACTGTGTCCCTCAGTGGGATCTCTGCATACGCAGATGAGATTTTCTACATAGTTACCTAATCTGCATATAACCTAACAATTGTCTACTTTGACACGAAAAAGCAAATTTGTCTGCAAGCCATTTTGGCCGATTCTGAAAATATGTTCTACTGCTGTACTACATTTTCAGGCCTACTTGTTATCCCTGCACGGCTACTGCCAAGACAGAGAGCAGATTTGTTACTTGCTCAGCCAACTACTTGGCGATTCTCTATAGGTAACAGCTTCCCAAGTGCTGCAAAGCTGCTGTACTGATTCTACAAAGCCATCTTCTCCGGAGAGTCATGTACCACAGCATGGCACAGGGAGAATAGCAGTGTATGAATGTATGGGTTAGTGCAAGGCTACTCCAAAATAAGCCAAAGAACTAGATGGTCTTTCTGCTAACTATGGATACAAAGACTACAACATATACTGCCGAGGCTCCTGTGGCCAGTATAGTTCACCCATGGTCCTTTGTTATAACTATGGTAGGTAGACACAGCATTTTGTCATTACCTCAGCTATTCTGGTGAGGAATTTCAGAGCCAAGTTTCCTAGTACACATGTCAAAGAATTTTATGATAAACCACATCTCGCACATGTGTCCAGTTTTGCATCCCGTGCTGAACTTAGTTGCGGAGAAGTAGCTGATCAGCGGTACTGAAACTAATAGCTCTGTGCACTTTATAATTAAGGGAACTGTTTATTTTTACCTAGAGTACAGGGGAACCAAAAAATACCTCAGAGGTTATTTTAATAGAGGCACTGTTATCATTCATGTGGTCTGAAGACCCACAAAGGACTAACAGAGGCAAGGTTTACGATCCCAAGTATTTAGTTGAATCAGTGGATGAAACAGCTTGTCATGAGCTCTTACCTCTGTGTGTATGGGCAGTCTGGATATATGTATAATTCAGCAGTGCCCTATTTTACGCTGTCAATATAGAACAGTACTGATGATAGTCTGTGAATAATTTTGTGCCGCAAAAAAACCGTTACATTAGGGGTTTAGATTGTTTTATTTTTAGTCTTTGTGGATTATCTCTCTGAATTCATACTAGCACATTCTTCGTTTATTTTTTGTTTAATTTTGTCCATCTCTGCTTCATCTTGCAGCAATTGCTATCAAAACTTTCTGTTGTGTTACCTCAGATAAGTAGAATTCTTTCCTCCATCTCTTTAAGGAATTTTCTTTTTGAATTTCACATTAAAACTTAATATCAGAATTAACAAAAGACTTTAGTTTTCCAAGATGTGGCACATACTGTCTCAGTCCACTAGTGTACTCAAGCTGGAATTTAAGTTGATGTGTCTAAGCAGGGTTAATAATATTACACATACATGTAAATACATTCTTAATAAATTCTAGGGTAAATTTAAGGAATTTTAGAATCATTTGGGAAATCATTTGTGTTTTAGGCCATGAGAAATCATACCTGTTGGCCTAAAGCCTGGTACCTAAATTCCATATTTGAAGCTGAAACCTAAATATGGCTAAATCTGTATCACATTTTTAAAGAATATTTCCTTGCTTTTTGTGCTCTATGCGAACTCTGTGAAAAAAATTCTCATTTTTTCTTTGAGATTAAATGTTGCTTGTAATCATGAATATCATACAGATATTAAACCTAAACAACTGGAGGGAGAAAAAAAAAAAATCAATAAAGAACATACTTTTGCTATGTCTAACCAAAGATTTTGGGTCAGATCATCAGCTAGATCATCATAAAGTTGTTTTGCTGATCTTAAAGAAGCTATGCCAGTTCATACATTCTGAGGACTAATCATTAGACTATGAAGAGTTTTTGCCCCATCCATCTTTGATAAACAGTAGCTGTTTTAGAACTGATCTGTAAGTCATATTTCAAGCCTATAGTCATTTAATTTACCCTTTGTCCACCCCCATCCCCCCTTTAACTTTTTCCTTTAGCACTCCAGATATCCCTGGATACACTGGCAAGGTTCATTGGTCAGCAACTCACCCAGCAAATTCTAATCTTCCATCAACAACCCCATCAATAATTGCATGAATGCATGGGTAGGTATGAGGTATATTTCTCAGTTTGTTCAGAAAGATTACAGGGAAAATCCTAATTGCATTTATTTAGTTAAAGAACAATTAAATATTAAGCATGAAATTCCATTGGCTTAAAAATTACAGAACAGTTGGGGTTGGATCCTACCACATTATTGTCATGCTAATCTGAAATCCTTTTGAGGTTTTAGAATTTTTCTGGAACATCGTAAAGTATGTATTGGGAAGGTACCTTAACAGTGAGGTGAATCATGCTTTCTAAATGTGGATTATTTCTACAGTAAGAATTTTTTTCTTTAGCTACAGTTGCTAAGTCATGATTTAAGTCACTTTTTTTTTTTTTTTTATTGATTGATCTGTGTGTGTTTTGAAAGAGGCCCATAAATGTCAAAGTTAAAAATTCCCAAAAGAAAGCTGTGTGGTGGTGTGTTTCCAAATTGGTGTTGACAGACTTATGAAATAGGTATTTGCTATACAAAAATAATCGTTAAAAAGGGGTGGATTTACTTAAAGGCAGTGAGAGGCAAAATCATGCCATGCCTTGACACCAATGCAGCCCAGGACCCTGTGACTATGAAATCATCGTAGCCCCATATCACTATTGTGGCTACCTCATGAAGTGAATTAGTAATCTTTATTCTCTCTTACTCTTTCATACAAGTCTTGTTGAAACTATGGGCCAGTAAAAGTATTTAGGTGCCTAACTCATGTTGGTTTCAAAAGAGCTGGACATTTTCCTTCTGTTAGTACAATTAACTTCTGATATTGGCAAAGGACCTTTCTCCCAGTAGCTTCAGAATAGCTTAATAACTATGTTTCCCCTCTCTCCTTTATCATTTTGTGCTTTAGATTCTGATCTCTTGTTATCCATAATGATCTAGGACATGGTGACACTATCCCAAGTTTCCATGTTTTCCTGAGAAATTTATCTTCCATTAAACTGTTTAATTGGCCTTGGGATTCTGTTTACAACACATCACACTTCTTTTTCAGCACTGCCGGTGAAAAGTATCCAGAAAAGGCTTGAGGAGCTTTAGGGAGCTGCCTGGCTTTTAAAGAATTCACCTTGTCAAGTGTTTTATCGTTGTGCAAAATGCACCGACTTCCATTTCTGCTGCTCTCCATCCCTTCACTACTGCTCTTTTTCTCTTGTGGTTATACTTAGAAAATAGACAGTCACCTGTAGTCACAGTTTGCTGTTGACAGGGAATGAAAAGATGCAAGAGTCCTGAGTCTTGGTAGGCTAAATAAAGCTGAACTCGGAGCAGCCTGATGCAAGACTAACTTGCTTGTGAATGTCACAGACAAATAAAAAAGTAAATGCATCTTAGCAAAGATCATTGACAGACTTCAGACAGATACCAGATTTCAAGAACAAAAACAGTCACCACTGTGATCTAGGAAAGGAAAACACATCTGTTACTTCCTTTTACTTTATACAGGTGTTCCTGTCAGTGTAGTTCATAGTGGATGAATTTTCTTAGTTTTTAGTGGACAGCAAGAACAGGGTTCTCGTTCTGTGCTAATGGATACTTTCCAGAACAAGGACAGAATCCCCTGACTTTTTTGAAGAAGGGTGTGTAGGAAACAGATAACAAGCATAGTCATACCCAGACGTTGTAGACCAGGTTTTACCACTCTTTTTCTGAGCTGAGTGGTGCATTCCCCAAGGATAGTACTCCTGGTTGCAAAACTGTATCAGTCCTATTGTACTTTCTCTGAGCCTACTTGTGGAGTAAGATAGTGTTCACTGACTTAAGATGGAGTAGCATAGCCCTCTGTGAAACTACTATGTGAAACTAATAGGGATGCTGGGAATCTCCCCCCAACATTAGTTAGTGATGCCCACAAAAGAGAGATACTTAATTCCTTGCCTTTGTAAAATAAATGATAAAAAGTCTTGCTGATTTCGGTGGTCACAGGTCAAGCTAGACTATAGTGGAGAGGTGAAGAGAAGAGAGATTGTTCCTGGAATTTGAGGTCACACTACCCCAATTCACCTCTGCATGCTTTTCATGTAGGACGTGATCTCATTCTTACTGTTTTTAAAATGCTGACCCTTTTTTTCTCTCTTTGATCATTCTCAAGCTATGACTGTAATAATTTCTCAGAAAGTAGCAAGTGATTGCATGTGGTGGATGTTTTTATAGCTGCTTTATTTGACATGTCTACAATATACGGTCAGTCTCCTGAAGACAATTATGGGTATCAGAGGGAGTCTCTTGTCTACTGCTAACATGGTCTAATAAATGTTCCTGTCAAAAGTATCAGCAATAGCAGATAGGCCAGGCAGCATGCAACCCCTTCTGCACTGTATTTCTATTGCATGGAACTTCCACAGCATGTGGGGCAAAATCCTTTATACCTGTTTTAAGCATTCTGAACTCAACAGGACTGTATGGGATATAGACCAGAAGAAATACGGTTTCTTCATCTTTGAATATGAATACTATTTTTATATGTCAGGCTCTATTGATGTATTTTTATTGTATTTTTATTTCCAGGTAATCCCAACGTGAAGTCAGAAAATTAGGTTTCAAAGTCCTTTTAGTGCAATTAAAATCTGGCAGCATTGTTTAGCTTTTGCATAGGAAGGAATTTTTTTGTGTCGTTTTGTGTCTTGGTTTGTGTTTAAATGAACTGTCCATTGCTACCCAGAAAACACAAGTCCATTGGCACCATGAGTCGTTTGGAAATTCATTGGCCTCACCATAGTTAATGTAAGATAGTGATAGATTTATTTTGATTTATCGAGAGAAGTGTTGCGCCCTTTCAGCAAGTTGCTTTAGACATTTCAAAAGGGATCTTTAGGTCAAAAGGAAATATTTTTTGTTTGGAGATTGAGTGAACATAAGATTCTGTAGTCAGTTCTGTGTCAGCCCTGCTTTTGATTAGATTCTGTGCAGCAGAGGGGCCATGCTAACTTAGGTTGTAGGTATAAAATTATTTATAGTGCCTCTTCCTGTAAAAGATTAGAAGAGTATCAGAAGTCTAGCATAAATTGCTCCTTCCCAGACTGTCCCCAGCATATTTTCTAATGCCCATCCCAGTATTCCATGCCACGAGGACTGGGTGTCTAAAGCAGGCACACTGTGCAAGTCAGCAAAGTGTTTTTTCTAGGCTTGCAAGCCAAACCTCCAGCATCACCTCCAGGCACCACAGGGCCTTATGTGCTTGAGTGCCTTCAGCATGCTCATGGCAGTTCTCCACAGATTGTGTGTGCAGGTTAGTTGTGAGGCAGCTGTGGGTGTCCAAGAAAGGCTGAAAAGAGGCAAGAGGCAGAACATACCTCTCTTGCAGCTGCTGTAGGGATCTGTCTTTCCACATGTTACATATATCCAGAAAGTAAGATTTAAAACTGTTAGGAAGATTTGCCACCATTGTTCTTAAGGGAGCTGATTCTAATACTATGGAATATGGCAAATTGTTAATATTCTCTGAGGCCAATGGGCATAACTGTTTATGAAGAAAGCAGTGAGAGGGAAGAAGAGGGAATGTTTAGCAATATGAGAAAACATTTTAAAAGTATTTTTTTCTCCGTCTTTGTGTGACTGCCCATACATAGCAAAACATGGAAGCTCGTCTCAGTATGATCACCAGGGACCTTATTCTCAAATGGTGACTCTAGTGAGTCCTCAGAATTCTTTCAACAAGACAGAATAAGAAACTATTACAGTTTAGAAAGTGTCAATCCTTTTTACCTGCATAACTGAGAGCCTCGGTGTCTGACAGTGAGGAGGAAGGAAATGTGTGAAGATGTGTGGATGCTTTAAATACGGAACAAAAATAAAATAACATAGAAGTGGGTGTTTGTGGTAGTCCTTATTACATTATTCTCATATTTATGACTTACTAGCGTTGACAGTTAAAACCATATTAAAAACAAGAGGAGTCGTAAGTCAAAGGCTTGAAACTTTTCTCTGTACTGGATTGCCTTGTTAACTAAGGTAAGATGGGGTAACTGTTCCATCCATTGACAGAAACATTTTATGTGTGTATAAGTATATACACATACACACATGTGGACACACATATGTAAATGTATTATTAACTAAGAAATCATTACAGAGCAGCAGCCCTTCTCACCAGCTGTCCTCAGTGTGCCTTGCAAAGACGGTTAAATGTCAGAGTGAGATTTCAATCTTTGCCTGTACTGGCTCTGTGTGTAGCAGTGAATAAAAGGAGAACATTCTCTGGTCTGGAGGCTAATTAAGACTGTGTGGCTTGCATCCACGCTTAAACTCTTTTATGCTTAAACTGAAAACAGTTAAATAAGGAAGATGGAGGTCCAGTATTTAAGCCTTTGTCTTGGCACTGTTTTATTTTCTGATGTTGGTGTAGACAATGTGAGGAAGTTGCATCCCTGAGAAAGAGAAGACCAAATGTGAATTTGTAGGTCAGGGAGTTCTGCTGTGCTCCAGGGGCCAAAATAGTCCAGACAGTTAATTCTAGTTTGGACAACCTCGCGGCTTGCTCAGAAGTTTCTGACCTGAGGTCTCTTGTATTATCCAAATCATCTGTATTCCTGCTCTGTTACCTCTCCTGCTTGCGTTTCTCCAATACAGGCTTTCTCCAGGCTTTTGAGGTATGTATGTGTGTAACATGTTTGTAAGAAATAGCTTTCCCATAGCCACTTAAGGGCTTTCTGTGAAGGATTATAAAGTGCACCAGTGGCGAAAAGCCTTTTCAAGAGCAGACTGAAGACTCCTTGGAAATATTGAAAGGTAGGGAACATAAACCATGGAGCCAGAAGACCGCAAATCCGCAGAAAGAGCTATCATCCCTTAACAAAGGGGTTAAATCCTCAGCAACAATAATGGGAACTGAGCATCCAAATCCCTGACATCATTGCTGAGCAAATCTCAGTCATAGAGGATATACAAGTCCCTAGGGAATGTGAGATGACAGCTAAGCAAGACAAGCACTGACGCCAAGGTATACTATTTCTCCTAATAAGACTGTAGCAGAAAGATTCCAGTTCTTGAAATGCCTGACCTAACACAGAAACTATATCACTTCTAGCTTTCTGTATTTTCATCGTGCACAGATCACTGATACCAGATTTTTTAAAAGAGATTCTCTTGTCTAATCTGTTTCTTTGTATGCTTTAAATTAGAACTTACAAGTACATGTGCAAAATTAAAGCATATGTACAGGAAGGATGCAACCTGACTTTGCCTTTTGTGCTTCTCCATTTTGGAGCTATGCATGTACACAAGTCAGTGAATATTTTAGATAAAAACATAGTCTCTTGCAAATTTGGCTTATTATGTCCTATTGAATTATTATGTGCCATATACAAATATTTGCAAGTTTGTTACTGGCTACAAAGGCTATGTTGTTATATACTTGAGAAGGATTCCGATCTTTCAGAGCCCCAACTCTGCAGTGCAGAGAGAATGATCTGACTTTGGGTAAGAATATAGGAACTGTCTTTGCGCAATGCCATGCAGCATCACAGACTCTATCTTGAACAGAAACTTAAATTCCAGTCAAACTAGGAGATGAAAACAGATTACATTTTAAACCAGCAATGGGCTGAGAGCATTGACTGCAAAGACAGATGCCATCGCTTCAGTAAGTTCAGATTGGTTGCTTTATGTATAAAAAACTTTTGCACATGGCATAATTAAAGCAGAACAGTCTAAGGAGATGGGAACTACATTTAAAATGGGGCAGGTTCTCAGCTGGGTGACTCAGCATAGTTTTCTTTGACTTTACACATTGGTTAAGAGCCAGAATCTCTACATCTAATGAGTGAAAGCTGTGTATTAGAAATCCTCTAGATACATCAAAATTATAAAAAAAAATGTAAGGATGATTTACACTTCTCCATACTGCTAGATCAAGCTGGGGAAATTTATAAAAAAAGTAAACAGTGGGGAGGAAAGGTATCTTTTAAAGTCAGTTTCTCATTACTTTCAGTTTCTCTGAAAACTTGAACAAAGAGCAACAAGCTCTTGGGCTTAAAGAGCAAATGAGAGGGAAATACTTGTGTCCAAACTATAAAGAAATCATTTCACTTAAAATAAACTGATTAAAACAACAAAAAGCATGTTTTCAAACTGTTTTTCCCATTCAGAAGTTCTTATGATTTTAACAAATTGTATTTTCATCCTAAAATTATAAGATAGTATTCCTTAAATCCCTGAGGGGCAATTTTCATGTATTGACACAAAAGAACTTACAAAAGTAATAATTAAAAAATAAGTATGTGACACATTCAATATAAGGCCTATTCCTGTTTCTACTAGCTGCAATAACATTTCTCTTAGTAGTGAAGACAGAAGAAGATTCTTGCCATCATGTCAATCCTATAAATAGCACCACTTGATTTAATCTGAACCCTTCTAGAATCATGTGATTCATGGTACAGTGAACTGGTTATTGCTATTTTAAAATTTTCTGACTCTTCCACACTATCCTAAAGAGAAATAAAGCCCCACCCTAGAATATCCTTTCACTTGATACTGTGGCATGTGATATAAAGTGTATTATATGAAGTATATGAAAGAGAGTTGCTATTAAAGAATCTCAGTTTTGCCTCCAGATGGAAACCAGTGAACAAATACTTTAGCTCATGGGACAACTTCTGCTTTCCATCTGTTAAACGCCTTGCTGAATCATAGATGTTGTTAATCTATGCACGGTGTTCATAAAGCAGTCAAATTTCAAGTCACTAAAAATCATTTTTGGATCTGTTCCTTTGAGTTATGGCATCGACACCTAGATGAACAGGAACAGAGTTGGCTTCCGGTGTGTAGTAAAACCACTGAAAAACAATGCTGCCGTGAGAGAAATGGTTTCCTGGGTAGAATTTAGTTGGTTTTCCTTCTACAGTCGTCTAAAGGCTTCAGAAAGTAGAGTCTTCTAAAGCAGAGCATTTACATCACACAAAAAGTCACTACATTTGCAGCTTGTTTCACGGAATTTCTCTTTATAACCAGCGGGCTTTGGAAGTTAAATGATTTGAAGTAATTTTGTATAAAGTAGTTTTTAGCATAGTGACTGTGCTTTTAATATGATCACTTCAATGTAAACAGTAAATAAACATGTCAAACTATTCTATTTCTTTCTAAATATCACTAAATAATATCTATATATTTTTGTATGCATAGCCACTAAACCTCTTCAAATACATTTTTACATTATGTGGAATGGATTGATCATAAAGAAACATTTTGACATGGAAAAATAGGCTACAATAGAACAATTATTATAACTCTAACTAAAGTTCAAATTTTTTAGACTAGATTCTTTTCCCTCTTGCTTCTTTCAGAAATACGCATTTTTAAAAATTGGTTTCTTTTGATTTGTTTGTTATTTTATTCCTAATGCTTCTCATCTGCCATCTAGTAAAGGTCATAGAAATATTAATGTACTTCCAAAGCAAAAGGACCAAAAAGCTTTGCTTTCAACATAGCTTACAGTATGGGGATGCAAATTGCGAAAAATCAGTGGCCTGTATCTTCTCACAGAATTATTTAGTAATGAATATACCAAGTGAAAGAGAAATGTCTGTTGGGTAAACAATACACATAAACAACTTCATGGTAGGAAAATAATATGATATAAGAAGCTGTGGTGATCCTAGCCTGAAATCTTGAAAATGACTGGAGAAAATAAGGTACTTATAGAGGAGACAGAAACCAAAAGCATATAATAACTGGAACCTTTGTTTTGTTTCGCTGTAGATGGAAGCATTTTTTATTAATAAAGTACAATTAAAACCAGAAAAACATCATGAACAAGTAGAGAATTTGTGTTGCTTTCAGAAATTATTTGAGAGATAAAGTGTCATTTACTTGGAGAAGTTTGGCCGAGCAGAGGAGAAGACAAAGTTTAAGTGGGGTATTCCCCTCCACAGTTGGCTAAAAGCTCCTTGTTTTGAGTCTCAGCATCTCTCAGCCACTGCTGCCTTTTCCTTCCCCCCAGCAATGCGGGACTCGAGAGGCTTGGCTTACGCTTTAGAACAGGACTCTGTGTTCTCTCCAGCCCTGCAAAATGTGTATTGAGCCATCCCAGAGGAGATTGCTCCCAAAATACTGACCTATCTTGTGCTGAGGCAGGACAGCTACTTATCATTTCATCCACGGCCCATTTGTACTTAGAAAATGTAATTGCTGACTTTGTAGTAAGGAGTGAGGACACCCCTTCTGTTGCAAATATTGTTGCATGACGTTTAATGATGGTAAGAAGTCAAGACTGCGCCTCGTATCTTCTCTGGAAAACAGCAGCTCTGAGATCAGTCTGAGGAAATGCGTCTCGGTAAAGGCTGAGAAGGAAAATAACCACCCAAATCACCCCCTCATTTACTAAATTTGATTTTCATTGGGGGTTTCTCAGAGGAATAGGGACCAGGCCTAGTTGCTTATGGGACCAGACAAAGCCGTTGCTGCTGCTGTGTGCTCATTACATAGTCTCGCAATGAGCATATGTAGTAAGTTTATGACAGATATATATTCACATGTAGGCCCTAAAAGGCCTTTCAGTCTCTTAGGGTGCCTTTAGGCACCCACATTCCACTGACTGGTGGTTTCGTGCAACTTTGGAGCACCACTAACTCAGCTTCTGGGTAACATTAGAGCACCGTGAGTGGTGTTCTTTTTACCGTGGCTTACACTGCAAGCCTCTGACAGTGTCCTACCTCTGCTGCCATTAAAAAGATAATAGTCAGGCTCCATCTTTAGATAAAAGGCATTGTATGACTCCTTATTGTCACTCTGCATGAAACAATCTGTATGTGTAAATTATATGTACACTCATTAGTTTAGGATTTTGCCATGAATTTCTTCAGCATTCCCACAATTGGAATACAAAATGAAAATTCCAGGACTTCCTAATGAAGACCTAAACCACACAAATAGCAGTATGAAGGAATTCAATGGAACTATTCACATGAGTAAAATTATATTTGTGCAGCTTCTCTCATCTTTGTTGTGGCCCTTCGATTCAAGAAATTACCCCTGTATAACAAAGTACTTAGAGACAAAGCTGACCGTAAGCACATTGCTGGCTCTTAATTTTAGAACAACATACACCTTGCTCAATCCTGTGGTGTAAACTTTCTTGTTTATATCAATGACCACTAAAAAACGTACAGATCGCTCACTCAACACCACTTAAACTAGTTAACTGTTTCATTGCTGATAGGAGGTCTAACAATATGCAAATATTGCAGTTATCCAGTAAAGCAAGGATGTATCTATTAAATCCAGACACTTCCTTCAACAAGAACCTTTGAGTATTCAGTGAGTCCATTACTTTTAGTTTAAAAAAAAAATAAAAAAACATTCTTGGACTTTCTCCTTAAAAACTGAACTAAGTTTCTTACAGGACCTCTACGCTTTTTGAAGAAAGAATGTCCAGTGTATTCTGTACACGTAAAAGTAAAAATCTCAACTGATAAAATTACTTGCAGCTTTCTATCATGTTCAGTTCACCAGTGACTGCCAGTCAATTCAGGATAAAAAGCTTACCCAAGATCAGAAAGAAGTCCAATCCAGTTAACCAGGCACAGACCTGAGAGTTAGGGCTTTCCAATTTACCTACATCATGCTGTCAATTCTCTTAACCTTCATCTCCTTCACACACACACTCTTTTAGTACGGGGATAAGAGCACGTTGCTTTGTAAAGAAGTAAGAAAACCAAGGAGGAAAAGGGATAGACAAAACCTAAGTACTCTTACTATTATTCTGTATTGAAATTAAAATGCAAGATAATTTCTTTTCCTGCAGGCTCCACGTTGCTTTTGCTATTTCTCTGTTTGTCTAATTCCAGCCCTAACCTGAAGAGCTGTTAGTGTGAAATCTCACAGAACTTCCTAGGCTCATTTCCATATTTTTTGCTGACAGCCTTGTGTGGGACAATTAAATAATTTGGGTAAGCAGTCACCCCAATCAAAATATTTTCCAGTTAATTAGCAGATCAGATATCAGTGAAAAAAGCATATAATTGTATTAGCCACCATCAGTTTGACACAGTAAATATGCTAGTATCTACACAACTCAAATAATGACACAGTCAGCAGGCTGTAAATCAAACTAATTTACACTTAAAACAATCAGAGAATAAAGGAGAAATGACTGGAATGACTGAAGATTTCGTAGAAGGCAAGCCACATCACAAATGTAAGTGATTAAAAAGAAAAGTCTTAATGACAGCCTTCATAAAGCTGCCTAAATGTGAGGTAACTTGAACTATTTACCTTATCAGCAAACTGGACAAGCTCAAAAAAAAAAAAAAAAAAAAAAAGAAAATGCAAAAGTTTCCACTGACTTCAGTGCTATGTAAATCAGACTGCAGCTTTCTAATGCCTAAAGATTAGGTGCATGGAGGGCAATATGTGCCTAAAGCAGAAGTCAGGTGCAATTTAATTACTCAAATAAAAAACTAAGATTAATCCTCCTCCCCATAATATATAAATCAAACTGCACAACTGCCAGTGCATCCAGAAGTTGACCCTTTGGCCTGAAAGTTCCTTAGACACTGAGGCTGTGTCTACACTGGTGATTTAAAACACATCAAGGGCCACTTGGTGGCACTTGGGTCAAGGAATGGCCAATATCCATACTGTTAACTCGACAAGACTTCAAAACAAGGATGCCACAGGTAAGAATTGGTGAGAAGATATATGGGTAGGATTCGTAACTCAATGGGCATAAGATGGCCATAAGCCTCAGAAAAGAATCATGGAGTCACAGGAAAACACAGTTTGGAGTGGAGCTCTGGAGGCCGTCTATATAAACCCTTGTTCAAAATGAGACCAACGGTGAAGGCAAAGCATGTTGCTCAGGGCCTTGCCCAGATGGATTATGAAAAATCTCCAAGAATGGAGACTCCACAACCTCTCTGGGCAATGTGTTCCAGTGCTTCCCAACTCTGCCTGTTAGCATCCTTTTCTTGTATTGTCTTTGTTACAGTTTGTGACTATTGCCTCGTGTCACTTGGCATTGCTCCTCACAGAAACATCTGGCTCTGTCTATTCTGTAACCTTTCTTTGGTTAGCTGAAGACTGCAATTACACCCTCCCATCTGTCTCCTTTTCTTCAGGCTAAAGTAACCCAGTGCCCTAGGCCTTAGATGATGTGCTCCAGCCCCACCACCATCTCTGTGCCCCTTCTCTGGACACTCTCCAGTCTGTCAGTAGTAACTTCCCCTGTCTCCAGGCAGCTTATGGTTTTCCAGCCTTGTTGAATCCTTTAAGCCAGGAGACTTCCATACCACATAAAGGAGATGTGGGAAAGAGGGAGGAAAGGACGGAAAGTAGCTTTCCCAGGTTGTTTTTCGTTAGAAAGTCTCTTGTAGACTTTTTTTGTTGTAAGGGTTATACTCCTCAGTAAATGATAAGGTTTTCTACAGACACAGTAAATATGCTATTATGAGTGTGCCTGTGTGTGTATGTTTTTATATATAGATACGTATGTGTGTATCTCCCATTGGCTGGGTTGAAACAGCTACACACCAAGTGTTTCAGAGAGCCCCGCTGCCAGTTTTCACCCGCTCCTGCATTTCCTGCCTCTCCTTAGGCACTCGTTCCCACATTCTCTTTCTCTAAATTAGGGATGTGGTTTCACCTATGAGATGGGGATACCTCAAAATTTGACCCTGCGCTACCTTTAAGGCAGTTACACTCTTTTTCTGGTCTGTCCCCAAGTGACTGTTCATTGTAAGAGAATTTACTTACGGATTCATTTTTGCACTGCCCCTGGAGCAGTGTTACCTTGCAACCTTAAACCCCACTCCCGAGAGGCAGTTCTGTAGCATGGATGCTGTTTTTCAGCCCAGGACAGGGTATCAATTGACTTGCAACAACTAACCTGCTTCCATACACCTCTCGCTGGCAGTGTGCTATGAATTCCCTTTGTATCAGCTACTCCTCACTCTAAGTTGCCTTTCAAGAGGGCTAATGAAATGCAGTGCTACAGTCCAGCCCTAGGAAAAAAAAAGAACAACAAACCCACCACCCCGACTCTGGAGTACTGAATAGCAGAGGAGAAGAATCTAACATGACAGAGGCAGGCTCCCATCATATTTGTAAAACTTTCCCAAGAAGGAAATCCTGTCAACTTTCAAAAGTTGCTGATCTATCCAGACATTTCAGTTAAAGCTGTGGTTTTGTGTATAATAAATTGCTTCTAGTTGGCTGAAAATCATTTTTTAGCTCTTATCTCTGTGATCGGTTACCTCTGCTGTTCTTTAATGGCCTTCACCTCATTATGCAACTAGTCATTAAAAGCTTAGTATCCAGTACAATGGTAGCTTATGTAAAGTGATCTATGAGAGCTTTATATAGGCTTACCAGCCGCAGCCTTAATTTTACTCATTCGTCTTAATTTTTTGTAATCATTTTTTGTAAAAAGGGTATAATGTCAGGCATGCTTCCCTGCTACTGACAGATCCAATCTAGCAGATAATTACCATAAGGAAATTGATGTTTTAGTGTGCAGGGGAGAATTTAATTTACTCAGACATCCTACAGTACAATGCATTCCAAAAGATATGAGGATTTAAGTTTTTAAGAAATTAAATTTCACTATTTAACATGATTACTTATGTTGAACATCATTAACTAGCTTTTTTTTTTAACTGTTTGATATAATTACAAGAACAGTTATTTGGTCTAAAATCCAAACTGGTCTTTAAATAAGGGTTAAGGATCCATGAAGTACAAAAAAGAAGGTTGCATTCTTTCTCTCCTCCTCTCTACCACCAGCCTTCCAGCAACAGCGTTAAAAAATTTATAGAGATTAACTGAGCCAATGCATGAACTATAGAGCTTTTTCCAATGATGTTTTAATAGAACCTTTGTTATCAGCCCATTCCTCCTCAACTCCATCGGTCAGGAAGGCTTCTTTAGTCTTATTCACAAATACAAATTGCTTATAATGTTTCAAAAATGATAGGACCATGAAGGAGTTGCTGAGATCCCAATTAAGCAAGGTGATTAACTTATGTTTAATTTTGGGCATTTGATTATTTGAAAAGAAATCCATGGGATTTAGAAAGAGATTAATTTAATTAACCTCTATAAAACTCTTTCTCCATGAGAAAGCATTCTTTCTAACCTACAGCATATATACCTGGCAAGCAGAACACACAAAGCACAACCAGGAAGGCCCAAAAGGTTGGGTCTTCTGAACAATAAAATTTTTAAATCCTGAAAAGTTTTCCTCTATGAAGTTCAGAAGCTTGTCTTTGATCACTGAACTTCCTTATTAATACTACTTCAACCAGAAAATCAGAGCAATGGAATTTTGTAAGCCTGCTCTTTTTTCTTCTTTGTTTGTTTGAAGGTTTGCTAAATTTTAAGACAACTTTTCCTTCTTTTCATTTGTTATGAGCTTGTACAGTCAGAGAACAAAAAATACAAAACTGTCAAGAGTCTATGACAAGTATCTGAGTTGCAGGATCTGTCAATAGAATTTGAATAGCATCTGCAGCTACCTCATCCTCATACCTGTTGCATAAACAGAGCTAATGCCAATCTAAAATATTCTTAGGACACATTTTCCATTCTTGATTAAAGTGCCATCTCCAAGGATAGGAAGCCGCTATCACATGACGCTCTAGGAATAATCCTGGCGAGAACCTTGACTGACATCCCGTTAGGAGTGCAGTCAGCACAGGGGCATCTTTGCTTTAGTCTGGAATTGGAGAAAATCCATGGACTCCTGACCACCCATGGTCTGATGAGCATTTCTAGATGGTACAGAGGACTTCTGATCAGACAGTATTTGCTCTTATTCTTTATTATTCAAATAAAAGACATTAAAAACAAGGAAAGAATTATTTCAGTAGGGATAGAATAAGGCCAACTGTTGGTGCCTCAGATAATCTATTCGAAAATAGCTTATGTCTGTCTTTTCTTAAAACAGCTTTGTCAAGGGCACACTTTTCATATTTGTAGAAGAGAAGCTAAGAAACTGTAAATACGAGGAAGGAATTATATGACTCAGTATTATTTCTAAAATAAAAGGTAAAACCATGCCATTTTTAGTTACAGCCATAGATACACAATGTAAAATGGAAAGAGCATAATGTCAGCAATGACATCAGCGCTCACTTAGAAGTAGTTGTTTTTTAGAAAAAGTGCATTTGTAAGAATGCCCCAAAACACAGAAAAGGACCAGTCGTTAATAGCGGAAGCGCAGAGGATATGACGATGTGCTCTTACACAGTCTGAAGGGACTGCACATCACTGGAGTTAACATCTCTCCCAGGTCACGGCTTACCTGGGGAGGATGGCTAACAGCGATGGGAGAAGAGAGAGGGAGCATCAGTGGCTATAGCAGACATTGCCTGCTGCCGTGCTCTACCTGGGTTATTTCTCTTCCGAGTAGATCCACTTACACTGGAAAATGCAGTTTTTAACCATGATCAAGCTTCTGCTAGCAAAAATCTTCTATGGAATTTCTTAGGATATTAAAACAAACAGAAAAGCAATAGTTTAAGAGGAATTATTTCACTTTCTGAAGCTTGCCAAAAGTCCACCAGCTTACATAAAAATCCCTTGCTCTGAGAAGAGATCCTGCCTGGTAGATGTTTGCCTAAACACTGAGCTTGGCTTGTCTGTGCTTCAGAAAGGGGGACCTTGGCAGCTGAGGAGATGAGCAGCTGGGGGAGGTACATTTGTCATCTGTGCAAAGACACCAAGGCCTCTCTCCCACAGGTGTTTGCAGTCTTTAAGAAATCCCAGTTCTAAAACTTTCAAAGTAAGTAGAGGAAAAACTATGAAATTCAACGGGCCATCAATCAGTATCCCTAATTGTACTTTCTGAATCATTTTCTACCTTAGACAGTCTGAATGGGAACTTGGCTGGTGCATGACATCCTAGCTGTGCCTTTGCCAGGCACTGCACCACCTGCTCTCAAACATATGATTCTCTATAGGCACCTTACAAACTTACATATACAGTATCTGTATGGAGCACAGTGCACACTCATACATACTTATATACATTTTTACTATATATATAAAAACATATATATAAAAGTATACATAGTGTAAAAAGTATATACTATATACACTATATATATATAAAAAAAGTATATAAACACTCACTTCAGCTGTTTTCCAAGCCATACACAGATGTATGTTGCTGTCAAGTCTAACCCAGCAGCCTTTGAGCCTAGGAAATATTGTGCTCTTTTACAAGACTCTTTTTACAATGATTTTTTTTTTTTCATCTTACACCATCCTCAGAGCTGTGAAAAAGCAGTGAGGGTTTTTTAATACAGTTTTGGGGGTTTTTTTTGACAGAGAAGCGTGTTTTCCTTTCCCCTTATACTCAGAAGACAGTTTTACCTCACATTTCCAAAAAGTTGTAGCTTCACACAGAAGCCAAGCGCGGAAATTTTTAACCTGAAGGGTGAAAGTTTAGGTGGGTGAACGAGAAGAGTGGGTTAGAGTGGAAATTATTGCACAACATTAAGAGAGACACGTAGGGGGATACTGCTGCTGTACTGGTGTACTAGTGAGAATAGGTAACGGGGTATGCAGTACCCTTTCAGCACCTAACAAAAACCCTAACTTCCACTGAAAGATAATTAGAGACCATTTTTTTAACCTGGTCATTGCCCTTGTGTTTTTTCTTCCTTTTTTTTTTGCTAAAAGAGTGAGCAGTTCGATGTCACTTTTTTTAGTCAGAGAAGGAAAGATGACATCCCCTACACCTGCGCAGAGCCAGGACTGGACTCCCAGGGATTTCCCTGGGAGAGCCAAGTCTCGCCTCTCTGCCTAAGGTCTTTGGACTCCTGGTGTTCAGAAGACATCAGGACAGCGTTCACGAAACAATCCAACAAAGTGGAAACTCACGGTCCAGGATACTTTTTGGCTAGAGCTATGTGAGGCAGAGCCTGTCACTGCACCCTGCGGGCAGCCGAGGGCACGTCCAGAAGGAGCACTGTTTTGGGTGGAATATGGATTTGAAAGGCAGATTTGGAAACTATGAGAGTTGCCTCTCGCTCAGAGAAAAAGGGCAGACATTTTCTCATCTTGTTTCTTTATAAGGAGAGAGCAAATACGCTGGCTATAGGATAAGCTCCATTTCACTGCTGCCTCCAGGGCAGGACCACAACCGAGGCACTGTGAGACCACCTGGGCTCTCCTGCTGCCCTGGGGGGCGGCCATTTTGCAGCAGTTACAGGTCTGTGGGGCCTGGCCTCCCTCTGTACCAGGCCCCAGCAGGGCTGCCCCTCCGAGGTCTGTGCCCGGCTGTGTTGGGTACAGCTGCCATCAGGCCCTGGGTGGCCCCCTACTCCACAGCTGCGCAAAGCCAAAGTGCAGTTTGGGGGGCAGCAGGTGAGTCCCTGCCAGTCCTCGCTCAGGTGTGGTGGCACTGGAAAGCAAGAGGGTGGGAGGCTTCATCCCAAGCAGCACAGATCTTCAAGCTACCCAAGGGTATGTGCTTTATATTGGGTTTTTTTAAGTATGGGGCTGTGGAAAGGTTGCTTAACAGTTAATATTGTTAGTCTTAAAAAAAAAAAAAGACAAAAAACCTATAACAGATTTTTCCTTAAGGCTTTCTCTGAGTTAAATTAATTTCAATTCTGGTTTTCTTGTCATCAAGTAAATGAGTTTGTGGCTTTTGATTTAATAATTATGTTTTATTATAGCTGAGGCTGTCTAATATAATAGAGGATGGGTTGTTGTTTTTTTTCTTCAACTGTGAACTCTATGTTTTTCCTGGAGCCTTCCGCAGCAGTCCTGCCAGGGAAGCGCAGGGCAGGGCCGCCATTTCCCGAAGAAGTGGCAGTTGCCAGCTCCCATTCTATGAATAATTATGCATGTGCTTACCTTCATCACGTTAGAGGTTTCTGTTAATGGCAATAATGTTGCTCGTGCCAGTAAATATGTAGGTAGGCAGGCCTAGCAAATGTCTGGATAATCTCCTTTTCTGATATTTTGACTTTGCTGAAGAGGAAGAGGTGAGGGAGAGGGGTGGCCCTAATGAGGCTGCAGGGTTGCCTGAGGGAAGGGACCTTTCCCAAGTGCTGGGGAAGCTGGAGATTGGGACCCGTTGCTGCTTTCCTCCATGACATTATCAGCACAGCCAGACTGACAAGCCTTCCCATGCCATACAGTTGCTCCAGGAAAACCCCTCAGAGCGGAAAATTCAGCTGTGCCCCTCATTTGACATAGCCTTCACCCCTGAATCATAATTACTTGTCTGCAAATTCCCTACTCAAGGAAGAAGCAGTAAGGGAAGATCAAGGTTTGGGGAAGGACAGGAAATGAGCACGCTGACGGTGTGGGAAAGATTGCAACCGAAGTGGCGAAGCTTGACAACTTGAAGAAGGAGGGAGATGTGGTTGGAAAATACAATGACTGGAGGAAGAAGTGTAGATGAGGATAAAATGGCTGGTGACAGCAGGGGAATGGTAAAGGGAAGGGGTGCAGAGGTGCACATGAGTTAAGGGGCAGAGCACAAATATCTGTTTGTCAAAGAAGAGAAACAAGGGCCTGGGTGTGTAAACAGGTAGGAAAGGATAGATATATGGAGGTATTAGGTAAAAGTTTCTTTATACCGAGGGCAAAGCCAAAATTCCTATGGGTTTATAAATTTATGGTCTTGGGTTTGCAGAAAAAATAAGAAAACTATGAAGAAACTTTACTATTAATGAATTCATTGATAACCATTGAGTGCAGAGTTGGGTAAATACTAACCATCTGAAAATCTTACACACATTATCTAGAGGCAAATCTACTGAAAAATTTAAGAGTCCCTCCTGCCACTCCCCAAACCAAAGCAGAAAAAAAAAAACCCAAACCCCAACCTCACTGAGCAGTCTAACATGTCATGAAGCTGGACGCAGGAACTGGTTTGGGGTTTTGTTTTCGACTTTGGACATTAGCCTCAGGAGGTGGAGGAAAAGGATATCATACATCTAGGAACTAAAAGTGGAAAAGACTCTGCTGCTGTCCCAGTAACCACCGTACTGTTTGGTAGGAACATCTATAGTAACTTGTATGCTTACTCTTCTGAACTCTGCCAGCTGATATGAGCAATGGGTTATTTGATTACCACCTTGCTATTTTTAAGTATTTTTTTTTCATTAATCAAAAAAAAGGCTATTAGGATTGGCTAGTCTTTTCTTCCAGGCATGCACTGTATTTAGGAGCTTGAAAAAGAATTGTTCAGATAAACTATGTGACCAATACTTGGATATAAGGTAGACTTACATTGTTGTGGCCTAAAGCCTTACCTCTTCTTCTTCCAAAGACATGACTTTCAAATAATGACCAAAAAGTCTTCTCAAGAAAGGTCTGTCCTTATTTAGCATTCTCACATCCAGTTAAATATTCTGATTTATTTGAGTTAGAACTTGATTTAATTGCAATGTGGCCAACCAGCAGAAAGGCTGTTGCACACTTCTGTGGGCTTAGAACAGGCCCGTTGCTGACAGGTAGATCGGATACTTGAACCATGTCTGCATTGAAATCAGAGCCAAAAGTATAATATCACACTATGATACCAATTGATAAAGAAGACTGCCCAGCTAGTTTCTCACTAAAGTCACAGAATTCAGGCAGTTGAATCACTGGAGCAGTCTCAGTCTGCTGCAAGCTGTGCAAGTAGGTACTGTGGTTTGATATTGACTGGGTGAAAAAGAATCAAACTAGTGGACTGGTAGCTAGATGCTAGGCAGTAGAGAGATGACTGCTTAGTATAGTTCTTCCATGAAAACTGAGTTATTTTTATAGAAAATCCGTCTTTGTAGCCAAATAAAGAGATTAAAAAATGTACTAAAATTCTCCTTGCTTTCTACTTCTCCGACTACTTCTGTTTTATATGGGAATTCACTCACGCTTACCTTCACTTTCTTCTTCTTCTATAAGCAATTTGATATCCCAGTGATCTGTTCTTACATTTCTTGATGTCTTATTTTCAAAGAAGTTTCCTGCAAATGAAGAAATTAAAATGAATCATCATAGTCTTCAGTTTGCAGATACCTAAAAGCACACGGAAAGGTTTATTGTGTAAACTCAAGTCACTAGTTTAGAGCTTGATAAGAAAGAATCTAGTAAATGGAAGTTTAATCATTTTATATTTAGCAGCCATTGAGATTTCTCCCCAGCTTGGAGACAGGTTGGGGAGACATTCCAAGTTGGGGAGACATCTTTCAACCCACAAATATTTCCCTAGTCCCTTGAAAATGGAACATGGGTTTAAGACAGCTTTAGATACAAATTGACCTATGGTCTGATCAATAAGGGGCTTTCACCAGAGAAGCAGGTGAGCACTGTGAGCAAATCCTCACAGATGAAGAAAACTTACACATTCTGAAAGAATCCTGTAAACATTTAGTTACAAGTAAGGTTGCTCACCTTCTGCAGAGATGCTTGACTTAGATCCCTAATTCACAACTAGGTAGTGTGTTCTTGGGGCAGGGGGAGAGGTTGCTCCTTGTAGGAAAACCTCCTCATGCTCTCCTAGCTGGGACTGTAGCTGCACTCCCCTCCTTTGCAGTTTTTGCGTGCTGTAGACAGCGGCTCATCCTTGCAAGGTCCCATGCTTGAGCACTTAACTTCTCTGCGTGTATGGTATAGGGATTCTGTAGTAAACTCTGTTAGATTGCAAGGTGAGTGTGTCAGTGCCTTCTGCAAATCTAACTTTTTGTCTGTATTCCTAATACTTCATCTAGGGATAGAAGTACTTTCTGGTATCAGGTATTTTTTTGAGACATCCTGATTCCTTCCTAGGGGCTTTCAAACAAAAACTGGACTACGGATGTAGGATAAATGTCCCAGATAGTGACTCATTCCAGTTAGGTACACAGTGAGGAGCATATGCAGTTTTAAATATCAGTCATTTGTATCTAGTAATGAATATTTCTAGTTTCAAGATGACTAACATAAGGGCATCTGTGTTTCATTCTAGAACAAAGAGAATCAGGAATATAAAAGAAAAAAATATATATATTTAGCAATAACTCATCTGTGTTCATTTGACTATGAAAAAATTACATATTTATGCAAAGCACAAATGCCCACGACCACCCAGCTTCACAGCTGACCAAAACTGGCAGGGCTTCCTCTGAAGCTGTTTTGACAAGCCACTTGCCTTCATGTGGGATGCAGGAAAGGATCATATGGGATCAAGTTGGTTTTCATCCCTCCATACCGGAGTAACCAAAGAAAGTCTGCAACTCAGCAGTTCCCTTCACATCAGAGGAATCCTAGGTTGGAGTGGAACCAGCAAGCAGCTCTGTTGTGCTGTCTGTTTGACAAAAGAGAGGCCATGGCTGGAGAAGTGCTGTATAAAGAAGATTTCTTCCTCCTAGCAGAATCAGTCAAGCCTGGAGCAAGCTGTATGGACTCTGTGCACTGCACTTGGGACGTGCTGTGCGTGATCACAGCTCTAGCTCTGTCTTCATTCAGTCGAGCTCGAGTACCCAATGCCACTGTAACCAAGTCAGCAAAATGTGAATCAACGTGGGCTGTACAGATCTGCCTGGAGTCCCAGGGGCAGACAGAGCAAGTCTGTGCTGGAGTCTGTGCTGTTGTTGCGGCACTGCAAGGCTGAAGCTGTCTTGGTTAGGTCAGTCCATGCTAGAAGGCTGTATCTCCATCTGCAAATGCAAACATGCCCTGTGAGCTGTTAGAGGGGTTGACAAGTTCCCTCATACCAGCAGATCTGGCTTAATGTCAGTTGTTCCTCCCAACTGTACCATGGCATGGTCCAACCAAAGGCCAGAGCCTGCACTGCAGAATCTCAGGTGTGCTGGAAACATGTTACTGTATCAGAATGAAGTGTATTCTTTATGTTTTCTTTTATTATCTCAATCTCAGTGTTGAAGAAATCTAAAAATTTTATTTTATCTCTGAGATTTGGCTTTCTTTGTCATTGTGTTTGCTCGTGGTAAACCATAGGAATAAAAGCTCTTGGCCATGAACTTGTCCTTCCTACCTTTTAAATACAAGTTTCCTCAAACTGTTTCTCCTTTTAAGATCAACTTGACGTAAGTTCAGAGCTCATAGTGAGCAGTATAGTGTTTTGTCTCTTTATATATTGAACAGGAGAGAATTAATGAGGAAAAGCAGAGCTGAAAGGCTTGCTGGGACTTTTATCGGAACCCTATCTAAAATTTAATAGTAGAAATCTTTCAAAATCCTGCTGCCTACTGAGATTCTCACTACTTCCTTCTTTCAAACAGTTGATATATTTCTAGAAAAAACTTTCCAACTATATTTTTCACATACACTTCCTATTCCAAACCAAAAAGAATACAGCATGGATTTCTTCTTGATAAGTGTGTGCACAGGCAAGTTCCTTAGCCTCCCTTTTCAGGGAAATCTCTGCCTTTGTTTAAAAGCACATGTTCTCTGAGCAGAGAGTCATCTATGTTTTCAGGGTACCATCTGCACTTTACCTCATAAGTCCAGGAAGGGATGAGGTACACTTAAATGTTGGTGTTAAACTTTCAAAATTTTAATATATAAAAGTGTCAGGCTATTCTGTCAGTAAAAATTTGAGATTTTTCCACTTACAGAAACTGATTAAACTGCATTTTATCCTAGGGGTCTGTAATCAAGTTTGATTTTTTTTTCATCATGTAGATAAGTATTAATGACAACCAGAGGTAGAACCAAAGAAATAAATAGATTCATATCTTGGCACTCAGAGTACTTGGTCTGAACCTCGAAGATTCAAACCCTGTGGTCAAGCTTTTGTCCTTGGTTAGACTTACATTTCATCCAGAGTTTCTTGATGATCTGTATTTATGATAGAAGGGTGATAAGAACTCTGCCCTGATACTGACCTACCTCTGCAAAGAAGCTGTTTAAAATAGTTATTCTCACAGCGCATGATTTGGGGGGAAAAAAACCCCAAAGAATGTAATCTTATCAGTTGAAAATTTGATTTCTTTTATTTAAAGAAGGCTTTGCTGTTGTTGAACCTATATATGCATATATAAATGCAATTTCACACAACTTCAGACAACTCATTTGTTGGCTTTAATGCATTGAAAAAATGTGATTTAATTCAAATGGGTTTTCTGTTTATGAAATGAAATCATATTTCCCTCTTCTGTGTGTTTTAATGTCCACTCGTTGCAGCACAGAGACAGTTTTCAATGTTGTGATTTTCCTATTGTTAGCTTTCTCACTCAACAAAACTACTGTATGTCTGAATGCTTACTGTAAAATAGAGGTTACTGAGCATCATCATATTCAAGAACTAGGCATGCCTATATAACAAATGTCATTGAGTGATCTGATGATCATTACTGTTGCAATGGAGGAAATTACTATATTCCTTACTCAAACCATTCCTACGAAGTCAAGCATGACTATCAACTGTACATTTATTCATGCAAAAGAAGCCTACAAAATGTAGGTGTTCCCCTTACATGAGCTTATATCCTGTTGACAACTCAAATGACACTAGGCCCATTTATTAGTTTCTAGTGGTTTAACTGACAACTTTTGGTCTCATAAAATGTACTATAAATACTGTCTGTAGCACAGCTTTGCTGTTCAGTGGTACACCAAGTATTCAGATGGTTGAAAATGCTGTTTCCCAATGGGAAATGTGGCATTTGGCAATCGTTTATCCGGTTTCCTTTGAGGATATGAAGGAAAGGTTTTACCAAAGTAATCCCTGAGTAAAAAACAAGCAACAAAATGATTAATACCAAAGCACTGGACTATGAAATGAATGCTCAAGTGCAAACTCTATTATACCTTAAAAGTAGATAGGGGGATTGCATACTTCTGCCTCTACAGGGAAATACATGTTTGTTCTTTCCACACATGAGGTTGGTGGGAAAATTGCATGGGATTGATTTCATGAGTTTGGAAATGAGCCCTGGTGTTGAGAATGACTTCACAGTCCCAACTCTGAACTCACTTGGCAGCGTGGATGTAGGAACCTCTTGCTCCCAGTGAAGTCAGTCCTGCCAGTGGTTTCAACACAAAGAGGGTTTGGCTCAGAAAGGACAAGTTGTGATATAATGAAGTCCAACCATGGGGTGAAAAAAAACTGGATTTGTTTTCATCTGGAACAGGACAGTTCTACAAACTAACTACAAAGAGGGAGGGAAAATAGCCTATGCACTTATTCCTCTTGGTTCCTCTAGAGCCGTACTGCCCCTATCTTGTCAGGAAAAGCAAGGAAATTAATTAAGACTGCAAAGTGCAGGTTTAGCCAATGTAAGATTAACACATTTGTTGAACTTTAATCTCACTTTTCCAGTACCTAAGTTTACCGTGTTCCTTATCTGCAGAGAGTTTATAGTAATCTTTTTTGTTTCTTAGCCTCCTTAAGGACATGAGAGTTATGAGGCTGTGCCCCTAGGCCACCTTAGGCAGCAGGCAAACTGATTGGTGACTTTCAGCTCAATTTGACATGCTGTAAGGGTCACAAGTATGTTAAGTTCCTACCAGCCTTTCTAGAGAATTCATGTCTGTATGGAGAAAAGACTCTGAACTGAGAGAAAGCAGACAGAAGCTGGCCCCTGCCCAGCCTACAGGCAGAGGGCAGGTGACCAGCCAGTGTGTCGGTATCTCCGGGCTGCGGACACGTGTGTCACCTGGAGGCAGCCACTAAGCCTACCGCCTCCCTCTCGACTAAGTGTGCAAGGGATGTGAGAAGAGAGCGGGGAGGGGGAAAGGGACACAGAGGCACACGGGAAGGTCAAGTGGCATATGGGAGGGCTGGGGTTTGTAGGAGCGGGGCATGTGAAGAATGGGGTATTTCATTCCAGAGGAAACAATGTTTCATACTCAAAAAACTTTTTTTTTTCCTAATCTAAACTAAACATTCTGTTTCTTTTTCACAACTTCTTTTTAACATGACCTTTCCCAGCCCACACTCATTAACCAAGCCTGTGACAACATGGAGTTAGCAGTTTAGGTGGGCTGTACATTTTCCTCAGGAAGATTTTAACCATCACTTAGAAAAATGATTTAAAACTCTCATGTGAAGGTGCAGATGCAATGAACTGAAACAGTTAAATGCTGAACTCAGAATAAGACATGAGACCACAAACTCTTTTTTTTTCAACCTCAGAATAATAGCCTCCCTGCTGAAGCAAACAGAAAATGTGTTGCCTGTGCAGTAAGAGAACCTTAGAGTACCTTTGAAACTGTGATTCAGCACACTGAAGTTACTACTGTTTTACAAGAAGGTGCTGACTCATTTACTAATTACATGTTGATGGCAGAACAATCAAAAAGTGTCACTCTTTTTCTTCAGAAAAATTTAGACGTTACTATTGGTAACGATCATGAGCAAAGAGGGGCCAGAAATGGCTTTTGGGAACGCAAATGATTCTGCGCTCTCCAAAGCTGGCTGGCCCATGTTGGGAATTACAGACAACTTTCAGTAACAAATCTGATTACTGGTAAGAGAGGTGCTTGTTCTCTGGTTCTAGATGCTTGGTCTCTTGTAGTGTGATGAGGAAGGTCTTAATTTGAAGGGGATCAATCAACTTTGAATGTTTTCCTGAGGAACCATTAGTGACAAAGAGAGAAGGCAGTCAGAGGCAGGTTCAAAGTTATTCTTTCTGCTGTTTCATGCTTTCTAAAGCAAACTGACAGGTTAGATCAATGACCAGCTTTTTTTTTTTTTCTCCTTCTTCACAGCAGCAAAGAGATAATGTCTATCTCTGCAGAGATCTAATGAATTCAGTAAATATCTGTAACAATATATTTGTTAAGGTTTTTTTATGCAAGGCTAATACTTTTCGATCAAAAAGAACATATAAACTGAGAGTTAATTTTGTTCAGATTTCCTAACAGTGGATGCACTAAAAATCAAGGAAATGCCAGTTAAACAGTCAAGGAAATGGCAGTTAAACAGTCATTAGTATCTGGACAGTCAGTCACAGTTGACGTAACATTCAGCATTGCACTCTGATTTGATTTTATCCAGGACAAGTGATACTGCACTTGCAGCATATGACCACCCGTACTGAAAACCTCCAGTTACTTCCACACACCCCCAAATTGACTCCAACTTCAGTAATGTGAGATGTCGTATAGAAACATGGGCTTATGCTGTGTGAACACACAGTGTACCTGCAAGTTCTGGGCTCAGTGTTCAAATTGGAAGGCAGTGCTAAGGAGTCCTCATCACCTGTGCCTTGCTTCCTGATTTCATGCCTCCTCACAGCTTAAATACCTGTTTAGTAATTTTCAAGCTCTCCTGTGGCCTCTTTGTCTTTTGCTAGAGAATTTAGTAGAATGGATGCCAGAGCAGCACTTTAGAGAGATAATGGCTACGCATTTCTGGCTTTGTAGAGTTGGTAAGGGCACTTTCTCGAAATGGACATTCTGTCCATGTGAGACATCTGCGATTCAGTTTGTGCACAAGGATGTGGCCCTAACTAACTCCAAAAATGCTTTGGAGAGAGATGAGCTTGCTTTTATAGATAACTCTTTTGGGTGAAACGCTTCAGGAATCTGAAAGCAAAGACACAGGTTAAACTAGTATTGCTAGAACCTTCTCACATCTCTCAAGATGGAAACAGATGGTGAAAATGCCCTGTGCTCCTTCTCCAAGAGTTAAATATTTACATGAAAACCACTTCTCTTTCTTGTAAATTAAACCAAGGGAGGGCAGGTGTGGAAACCATGAGCAATGACCAATTTGCAAACATCGCGCTCATTCTTCCTCTAGAGCAATGTATGTGCCTCACACCCAGGGAAACTGTCTCCTCAGCAGACCTGAGCAGTGGATTCAAAGTGCTTGCTCTGCATCTCTCAGAGTAGGGTCCAAACTTGCATTTTCTGTATTCTAGCTGAGCAATTTATTCAATATATGTAAAATGGTCCTACATTTTGTATAGGACTCGCTGTGCTAAGAGCCAGTGATCTTGACGTAATATAAATCCCACCATTGCTTGGCAAGAGTGAAGTAGTTGCCTGCCCAGAGGAATTGGGACTCCAGCAGTTGTATGGTGTGCCTGGAGATCATGGATTTGCCTGAAAGAAAAAAAAAGTATCTGTAGGGTTAGGCATCTATTGAGTGGAATGGATACCAGTAGCACCTACATGCTGAATTCCTGTGCCCCAGTACCTCTTGTAAACCTAGCCCAAAGCTTTCCTACATTGCCCTGCCAAAGTACCTCAAGTCTAACCAACTGAGAGATGAGAAGCTAGGTCACTTTTTATGCTTTTTGCTTATGGTTCCCTGAAGGGTTAATTAGTATATAGCAATAATATCTCCTTGGTCTATTTACAGTACTTTTCAATAGAGCCTAACATTGGTTTTAGGGAAACTAAGGCAAAAAGCAGATATTTGCTCAAATTCACACATCTAGGGAGGCTTAACACTAAAGGCAGCTCTGCTTTGTGTATTGACTTTTCTTTCCATGTGCCCCCAAAGTCTGACTTTGGAACTCAGCACTTAAAATTCGCCTATGTTGCACATTCCTGAAGACTTGTACTAGCTAAAATGAGAAATACCACAAAATATTGCAGAAAAAAAAATCTCAATTGAAATTGGAAGGAACTTGGACGGCAAATTAATTGGAGCAGGATTTTAATCCAAAATAAAAAGGCATACTTTCCCATGAGTATGTGTATGATACATAATTGTAGTTGTATAATTGTATGGCATTACAGAGCCACATGATACAGCATATAATCACCTAATCCACTATAGGAAATACATAAGCAGAGGACAGTCTCCACTGGAAGTATTTCACACTCAGATATTTGATAATATAGATGTAGTGGTGCATGCACTCTCTGCATTTAGTTTTCAGGGGGTCTATTAAGAGACAAGGCAATGGGGAATCATAGCCCTCCTCCATGTGCTCAGGAAAGGCACAGAAATACTAAACTAGTATTAAATCTGTAGCATAGTGACTTAAGGGGAGAGGGGGGAGAGGTAAGGCTGATATGGAGGTGCATCAGTGTCCTTTTTCCATAATTTATTTTGAGAAATCTTATTAAGCAGTGATTTTTGAATCTGACCTGCAGCTAATTCCTCAGGTGTATGACTATAATGAAGCTTACTGCATCATGCCTTGGTCTTCTCTTCCTATGGCAAATTTACTTTTTTCTTCTTCTTCTTTGCCCATCGTGTAGCATTTCAATATTATCTCTAAATTCCTGAGTCTGTTGTGGTTCTTATGATGTTTTTAATTCTTCTAGCTGCCAGGA
>NW_009626213.1:28334-28779 GCF_000690535.1 Cariama cristata | reverse complement strand
CTTGAAACCACTATGGCTTCTATGCATTGTTTTTATCATATAAAGACCTAAAGGTACAGTGTATTTTCTCCTCTAGTGATCTGCTACTGGGCCTTTTCATTCTGTCTTGCTTTGAAAAGCTTCTGCCTTTGCTTCCTCCTGAAGATACTTGCTCCCCACATCCCTGGCATGTAGTTTCCCACCTTGTAGCATTCGATACAGCACAGGAGACAGCAAAGTTGCTGTAGGAACAGGAGAAGCTGCTGCCAGCTTCCCAGCTGCGGAGGATCCCTGCGGAGAGGAGGATTCTCTGGAGAGAAACTGCAAACTCTCATGGCTCCTTCTGTGCCGCACAAGCAGTACCAAAGGATATAGCTGGATGGAGATCGCAGCTAAACTTTATCTTGTTGGAGGAATATGTGTTTGAAGAATAATGTGGTGGTAATTCAGAATGTACCTCACCCTA
>NW_009626213.1:0-28288 GCF_000690535.1 Cariama cristata | reverse complement strand
TTTCACATGGTCTCTATGTGACACTTACACAGGCAAAAATGAGATGTTGCTCACAAAGAGTTTCCAGAGCAAGAGTAATGGGGGGTTTTGTTTCCTGGAGATTAGTTTATAGTTGGTGTGACTCAACCCTGATAAGATCAGTTTATTAGAGGGTCGCTGATCATGATTTCTGGTTGTTTTTTTTTTGTTTTTTGTTTTTTGTTTTTTTTTTTAAAAAAAGTCTGTTTTGACCCAGAGTGCTATTTTATGGCTTGCATTTGTTCCTAGAGAAGCCAGAATGCTATTGCAGTCAACAGCTGAAGGGTTAGATTTAAAAGGATGAGTCCATAATCCGTGTATTGCCTTGTCTTTGTTACACGTCTCACTGAGGTGATACTGCCAGCCTGCTCGTATACGTACTGTATCTATGCTTCAGAGAAAGTCTGCGCCTGAATGTCTCTGGTCTACCGGTTACTGCTTTCTAGCTCAAGAAAAAGAGTTGCGTTTGGAGACAAGGGTGTAGTCTCAAGCTACCTAGGACCAGTAGCCGGGTACTCTCAAAATCCAGGCTAGGGCTCCTTCTTCCCCAGTGTCGCTTCACATAAAGCTGTACTTGTGAAGTAGGGGGGTTAAAGGTCCATCTGTAATGTTGACAGGAGGACTTTTAGACTGGGAAAAGTTTCACTGAAGTGAATGCAGAACTCCATTTGTTTCACTGGGAGCACTTCCAGACTGAGAGCCGTCACCTCCAAATTTTGCCGGTATTGCTGCATTAGTTAAGCGTCAGAAACTAACCACAGCACTGCCACACATATATGCCAGGGTGCTGCAACCAACCACCGCAATCCTTTTTCCGGCAATGTATGTGGTGTATAAAGAAGGCAGTTTAGGAGTGCTAGCATAAGGGCTCTGTCAACAGAGGCTGTTTCTAGTGCGGCCGAAGGATTTACAAAATGATCAAAAGAATTTTGGAGATAGTGTTTAAAAAAAGAAAAAAAGTGAATTTCTATTGCTGAAAGAAAATATTTATGTGCAAAATGTCCATTACTGGTCAATATTTGGAGCATGGAGTGGGTGAGAGAGAACAGCTGAAAAAGGAAAAACAGCATATGAGAGACTCTGAATTTTTAAATCTGTTGTTAAAAAGCTTTTGGTTTATGGTGGAGTTTTTTGGTTGGTTGGGTTGGGTTTTTTTATTAGTTCCTCAGGAGGGAAACAGTTTTCCCAGTAAGGTCTGTAGTTGAGTGGTACTGTGAGAATAAGCATTAGTTATGTGATACGTATAGTAAATTATGTTTATGATATGCTCTAAAAAGCAACTTCAAATTTAGAGCAATACGTAATTTTTGTTATAACTACCTTTTCTCTTTGGAGATAATAAAACATTGCATTCATAATTAAAAGATCCTTCAGAGATGCATAACAGTCCAAGTTTAAGAGTTGCTCAGTACATGAGGGTATACTCTGAAGTATTTGCACAAAAACTGTTGATGCTTAGGAAGAGCAAATTTTTCTGAGGCAAGTCTGAATGTGCTCCCTACCTAGCAGGGTGCAATGCTCAATGTTCTCTTCTCCCACCTGCTGCCCACCCAGATTATGTGAGAAATATTTGAGCGCCTTACTATATATAGTCAAGACTTTATGCTCTCCTGCTGAGGTCAGTGGGAGGTGCTGAAACCGAGATGAGGGAGGAAGTGAGCCGTGTGGGAGTGAGCTGGTGCATCCTGAACCTGGGAGGCACTGGGAAGAGATGGGTCAGCTTCGGCTGTCACATCCAGCAAACCTGTCAGTGGGAGTGCAAGGCAAAGAGGTGGTGCAAAAATAAGTGTCACTAATACTTGGGTGGAGGTGGAGTGGGGCGTTTGCTTTAAATAAGCTTGAGCTGTATGAATGAAGCTGCAGAGGAAAGGTGGGACTGAAAGACGCGGGTTAGAGGAAATTGTGAATAAGCTTGCAGCTCCCCTTTGTGAGCTGGCAGAGAGAGCGTGTGCTGGGACAATCTCCATATGGGTTGTGCAGGAATGACATAGAAAGAGTCATATATTCCAGTAGCCATATGAGATAGGAAGGTTTCCATGGCCGAAAGATTTCTCATTGCTGTGTTAATCTCTCGAAAGAGTCATATATTCCAGTAGCCATATGTGATAGGAAGGTTTCCATGGCCAAAAGATTTCTCATTGCTGTGTTAATCTCTTACTTGTAATAAGCATTGTTGTTATAATCTATATAGTTGACCAGACAATATTCCTCAACTCTCAGAACTTTCCTCCCCTCAAGTTGAAATCTGATAATGGAGAAAGACACAAATTTCAAGTGAATGTTTTTTTCTTTTGAACAGTTTTGTTTGTTTGGGTTTTTTTAACAAAGTAAGGGGGGTTTTACATTGAAAGTTTCTACCTGCAGTAATGATTGATTCTTACTTGTACTGAAATCACCTAGCTTGAAGGGCTGAGTGCTTCACAAACAGGTGCAAAGAAGGAGTCCCTGCTCTGAGCATCTCTCAGCCTTGGAAGCTCAGAGACAAATGGTGCACCTACTTTGGGGGGGAATGAGTGGTGTGTTAATATTTTTTTAAATAAGGAGTTTAAATTAAAGACATATTAAACACTGAAATTGCAGTGGAAAGCTAACATAGCTTTGAATGGGACCTGCAATTTATTCTCCCTGTAGATGATAAGTTCAGTTTGATGGCTAACCATGACCACTGAACAAGGATTAAAACAACTTCTACATAATTTGACATATGTTTTTCAAAAATAAATTCTTTTTCTAAGGTAGATGATGTTCCATCTGTAAGGAAGGAAGAAGCATCATCTTATTTTTACGATGGGAAAATGCTTGTGATAACAGAAGAAAAGCTAAGCGAGGAATTGGACGCAGGTTTTCTTAGCTGAAAAACCTTTCTTTGCTGCTTTGTCTTAGAATTCAAGGAACATTTGTGAGTTTATGTATGAACAAGGCTCCACTGGCTTGGTAGTACCCACTTCCAACTCAAGGAATCTTAAGCAGCTTTAGGATGTCAAACAGGCAAAATTTACATATCATTCATATTTCAGAAGAATACATATGACTAGTATATACATTGGGAGAATTTTTCTTTCAGACCCAATGAGTGAAAAAAGAGTTAGTGTATTGCACAGAACACTGTGTTTTGGAATTAAAAAAGAAAAAAGGAAAAGTGGAGTGGAAAAGAGGAACCATTTTATTAGGCTGCAACTTGCATTCTTTATTTGGCATCTATTTCATTATCTCCTATTTCCTGACGATAGTGTAATGTCCTCTCTTTTCCTGTTACCCAAGCACTTTACAGAACATGTGTTGCATGCCTATTGGCAATCATGGACAATTTGACATTCTCAGCTTCTTTTTACATGACTTGGCATCAGTTCTTTTTCAAAATACCCCCTGCTCTCCACTAGAGGAACACATCTCCCCCTTCCCATCGCTGTGTTACACACTGAACAATACAAGGTGTTGTCTGCCACCAGTTTTAAGGCTACAGATCCATTTGTGTGCACCTGGACTGAGCTACTGTCCATGACCGTTACCCTTTTGGAAGTCAGGGGGTGCTCTTGGTGGTCCTGGGGGCATGGAACAGCCTGCGCCTTTCCAGGCATTATGAGGAAACAACCTTGTTCCAACTTCTTCCCAGGGTGTATTTTAAACAGCAGATTTAGACAAGTTGTAAGTTCTTCTGCAATCGCTGTGGGTGTCTCACAGTATTTTGTGGGCAGTCTGAACAGGTTCTTTATGTGAGACTGAGATCCATTCCCTAGCTCGTGTCATGCGTATTTCCATATGTAAATGTAAAGCCAAGCCAACACCTACTCTTAAACCTGCTGAGATGGGTTCCTCTTCACCCTGGAGACCCAATTACCTCCCAAGCATGGGTCCACCCTTACCAGGCAGCAGGCAGCTCCCTCCATTCAGCAGGCACAGATCTTGGAAACGTCACCAGCTCTGAACTGCTCTGACTCTCCTCTCCCACCTCGTGCTTGCTCATGCTGTCTATCCTGGGCCCTCAGTGAGAGACAAAGTCTATCCTGGGCCCTCAGTGAGAGAGAGAGATACACTCTTGCAAGACGATACATCCACTGTCCTTTTCCACAGCCTTGTGCCTCTTCACTGGGAAAGCACGGCTTGCTCAGGATGTCTCTGATCACTGCTGGCTTGGCTTGACATGGCCTTACCCCTACATCATAGCATTTTTCTTTCAAATGTGTGGAATGTAGCTGTGTGGACTCACACCACATGGACTTCTTTACAACAATTACTCGTAGGTAGTGATCTGACTGAATCATCACTTCTAAGGTCAAAGGCAGGACCACTGAAACCATTGCCTGAATCTATCCCTTCCCTACCTTTTTTTCAGTGTCACCAAGCAGATACTTAGTATCTCATCCTCTCATCTCAACTTGTCATCTTCTTTGACGTAACAGGGAGGATACGTGTATTTTATCATGGGTAATGATCAGTGACTTCTTTTCAATAATAGGTGGGTTTGGGTCAATGCACATCCACAGTCAACGTCAGTATTTTCTGACTGATGAAAGTTTTCTGAGTTCAGTGATGCATTTTCTTGTTACATTTGACAGTTCATTCTGCAGGACCTCCAGTGCAGGCCATGAAGTGTTAGATTTCCTTTGTCACTTCCACTCCTGCCTTATGTCCAGGCATTTTTCTTTCCATTTTTCATAATTTGTTCTACAATGTATATACTGGATTGGGATTGTTGCGCACGTGTTCTTTGCTGGTATCTGTCTGCCCGGCTACCAGGGCTTCTTTTCTGATCTGGACTGAACTAGTAGCTGTTAGGGTTTGTTTTGCAACTTCTTGATCAGTAAAGATGAACTTGTTACCTGGAGTTTCTGTAGAGTAAGGCTTGTTTATTGCATGACTCTTCACTGGTGTCTCCAACAATGCTGAGTGGGGATCTATGTGAATGCTAGCATCCTCAGGTATCTAACATAAGTATCTAGCCTGATTTTTTAAATTTGGGTTTCAGGTTAAAAGAAGAAACCCCAAGTCCTCATACATCTAATTCTGCCAGTGGTCACTGTAGTGGTCAAACACAGCTACTAGGATTTCCTGCTTTTCAGGCACCAGTCTTGGCAACATTCACTACAAAACTGCTATGATGGTGTTTTAACTAACTGCCCATACTCCCTGAGCTGCTGAAGACCACACTTCTTGTAAAAATATTTTAAAGAATTAGTATATGGCTATCAGCTATTTCTATGCAGAGCAAGAAGCTGATGTACCCATAGCCAGAGAAAAATGATATTTTATCTGCAATGTATAGAGCATCTATTAGTCAACAATGGTTCCTGAACTGCTAGTAGGCAGAATTTAAACATAATTTAATATACTGCATTCTATTAAGTCTCCCAAATTCTCCCTCTTTTAAGTTACTTTCAGGGAGGAGCTGCAGTATACAGTTACTTGGGTAAGTCTAGACTTTTATTTTGTTTATGTAGATATTAATACATACCTTCTCACTTATGTTTCTTATTAAAGGAAGTGATTAGATGTGAGAAACGCTTGCGTGGGAATGTGGAGAATGATTTAGGGTCTTGTCTGTTTTCCAAGCAGAATCCTAGGGAAAAAAATTGTTATATTCCATAGATTATATCATATTACAGTATGACATTATATGTCAGTTAAACTAGCAAATTCCTCTTTAACGTGCCTTACATGCATATGCTTTTTTTTTATTAAACAACATCTTGGATATAAAAGTTGTAAAGAAACCATTTTTCTGCCTTACAATTGTAGAGTTTGTGAGATTCCACTCATAATCTTGCTGCACATGAAATCTGCAGTGTTTCAGGCACGGGCCTTAGCTGAGGGAGATGAGTGTCATGATGGTAAGGGCGATAGAAATGGCCCTCTAAGAGCATGTCCAGCCCTTGCAGTCAGAGCGGCTTTCACGTGTGAATCCTCCATTGGTCCCTAAAGCAGCAAGTAGGTGCGAGTTTGCGATGATTTGGTCTAAGAATAGAGACTGAAGAACAAGAAATTCCTGTTCATCTGAGTTTTCTGTCTCATCTGGAACATCTAGTGCTTCAGAGGGGGGGAAATACTGTGGCAATAAGGGGGTGGAGGAGGAGGGCTCTAGCTGCCTACACTTTTCCCCATAAAAGTACACCAGCCGACGGCAATGACAGGAACGCGGAGACCTGAGTAAAAGAACTTCTCTTGTCCCTTTTGAACTGTGTAAGCATGGATCTTTGGCTAGAGCACTTATTGTATTGAACAGTGAGCAGCTGCTGCTGATATGCAATTGAGAACTGAAGTCTATTTAGAGAAATAATTGCTTTAGTTTCCAAGATGCTCCTGGAAATAAGATCTAAATTTCTCATTATAGTCTTACCTGGCGAAATACAGTATGTTCTAAACAATAATTAAAAATTCTTAAATTAAAAATTCTTAAATTAAAAATTCTTAAAGAAGGTGAGTTAGTCTTCCAGGTTTGTAATGGAGAAAAAAGCAGGAACAAACAATCCTCTTGTAAAGGGGAGAATAGTAATTGTGTCCTGTTCTCTCATCGGAGTGAGAAATGGAACACCTGTGCTCATCCTCTCTGGAGTAGTGCTTGGGGCTGTATTTTTCACCTGGAGTATTTTTCCTTCAAAAGAAAAAAGAAAAAAACAAAAACAAAGAGAAAGAATCGGGATACTTTTGTTTTTCCAGCCCATTCCAGAGGATATGATGTGGAGTGCTTTATTGCCTAAATTTATTCCAGATTAACTAATGCATTTGGGTAATTATTTTTTAAGTTGTCTCTTCTTAAATTGCTTTCAAGGGATAGTGCTTTTCAAATGCACCCAAAATTACAAGTAACTTTTAAAAGTGTAGGCAGCTAGCATATTTCTTGCATTTTGCTGTTAAATGCCCTTGTTTCTTTCTCATGCTGATGATCTCACTGGAACAGTTGCACTGGAACAGATTGCACTGGAACAGGTTGCCCAGAGAGGTGGTGGAAGCCCCATCCCTGGAGGCATTCAAGGTCAGGCTGGATGGGGCTCTGAGCAACCTTATCTAGTTGGAGATGTCCCTGCTCACCGCAGGGAGGTTGGACTAGATGGCCTCTAAAGGTCCCTTCCAGCCCAAATGATTCTATGATTCTATGATCTCCATGATACTTTTTCAGAATGGCAGAACTGACAGTGCACACAGTGGAGAAACACAGGTAAGGCCCTAAATACACACAAAAATGTTCATATAAATATTATCTTAGAGTCACTTCCTAAATACTATCTAATACTGGGAATCAGGACATTGGTTAAGAGGTTGCTAATTCTGAGAATTCATCTCCTGCATTTTATAGTTAAGAATTTCTTCCCTATTTTTTTTTACTTCACAATGAAGTTTGTAATGCTTGCAATCTCCCTTTTAAGTATGGCAGCAGGACTAACAGTCTTCTCTAAGGTAGTTCAGTTGAAAAACAAACTTTCCTTACATGACATCCAAGTTCAGAACCAAACATGTATATGCTATCATTTGTATATCAAATGAAAACGGATGGCTTAGCATTTTAGGGCTTCACCTCCTACCTTTTTGTTGTGTTTTTTTTTCCCCTCCCAGTTCCTACTAGCCCAGATGAGTAAGAACTGAGAACTGCAGAATTAAAACATCAGCAACATAAGACTTATTTCCAGAATTTTAATTTTGTTTGCATAACTGTCCTTTTAAAAGGCTTTATTATAAAATGAAAATCGTACAGTGGCTTCCCGACAATCCTACCTTACACTGAGATTTCACCTGACTTTTTCCAGAAGTATGGATCACTCACAGGTCTCATGATTCTCAGCTGAAATGAAGCCTTGTAAGTGATTTTTTAAAAACACTGGTTATGCCGAGTGAGATAATACATGTTCAGCCTTTATCTCTTAATCCACTGGCCGATGCCATGCAAAGATGTGAATATCAAGGGAGAGTGCGAACTGGGCTTCTGCCTCACGAAGCGCAATCATTTGCTTTGCTGTTTATCACACAAGAGTAGCAAGAACCACTGTACCATCTTCCTCTGTACAGTGAGCCTCCTGATGTGCTGCCAGCTGAACTCTGGTGCTGTCAAGGGCCTTTAGGGGCTCCTGTACCATAAAGGCTAACTGTGGAGAAAGCATTAACATTTACTGTCTGAATTCAAACATTGCTCTGAGATTCCTTCAAGTGCAAGAGGACTAATCCTGCAACCTTGTTTCAAACGAACCACATCTTCTGAAGGCAAGAAAACTGCAGATAATCTCCAAATAGACTAGGTAAGGTAAATATATGCCTTACTAATGACACTGGAAATATAGCCTCCCACTACAACACATCCTGTTCCTGTGACACTGTCTTGGGCAAGGACAGTGACTATTCCTCTTCAGTAATATAGTGTTGAGTGTCGGTGGAGCTGAAGAGCTGTTGCTCACCTGTGTTATATCACAAAGCATAATTAAGTTATTGGAAAAAGAAAGGGAAACATAGAGAATAATTGACAGCACATTTCTATGAGCCACCTCAGTTATGAAATCTGTTTTCATGGCTTACCTGGTTTCCACCAATGCACACAGATGAGACAAATGGCTCACAGCCAGTTGTAATAATTGTTGGGGAAACACTTCCTTCTGTGAGTGAAATTAGTCTTCTCAATGACTGAACAAGTCCAAGTCTTGATAGGACAAACAAGGCACAAAATGGTTTGGAAGCCAAATCAATTTCCCACTGTAGTGGTACCCAGGTCTCCTTTGCCTGAAAGAGCTGAAAAGGAAAAACGTGCAGACAGTTATGGAGGGGATTGTCCTGAACAGGGAAAATTGAAAGGGAACAGGGTCTTAAACTAGTGACAGGGAGGTAACCTACCAGCTCCCTTATCTCTGGTTAGGTTGAAAATCTGTTAGTTTACCAGATGTTAAACCTGTAAATTTTCATTGTCCCCCCTCACTCTCCAGTTTTTCATCTCTTGAATGAGATGTGTTGGAATGTTGAATATTTTGGAGCATATTGCAGGGATGCCTGCCAGAATGGTGAGTTACATCAGCTAACAGTGCAAAGGGTGGGTGACCAGCATCTCGTAGGTTTGGGCCCTTCTACCAAGACTTTAATGACCAGAGGCAGAGAGCAGGTGGAAACCACTTTCACCACAACCTGACTTGGAGTGCTGCCTGCTTTGAGATGCTGGTAGGGGGCAGAAAGCTATAAATCCACCCTGTGCCTCACAACCCCAGTAGCAACATTGCATCAGTTTACCTGTGAACTGAGGAAGACTCAAGAGCAGTTAATGTATAAGCAACCTGATCTATAATTACCCTAAGAACTAGTTTTAGAGCATTATTACTGTTATAAAAGGTAATAGCAGTATTACATAAGCACAGTAACAATAGTACATCTCTAAATGGTTGCAGACTGCCTCTTTTGACAGCTGTGGTAGAAAATGGATCACTGGATGGTCATGAAATGAATATTTTCCCTAATCAGAATGGAGAGCTTTATTACCCTTATAATTACTTGTTTAGCAGTCACTTATTATTAATTTTTTTTTTTTTTTAGTCCATGAGTAATAAAATGGGCCTGTTTATTAAATAACATTTTAATTAGGAATCATTTTTAACATGTGCCAAGTTCTTAATGTTTTCTCCTATGCAATTACTTAGATAAATGCTTGTATTTCTGATAACTCCATTGACACTATCAGCCAAACTAAGCCTTCCCTGGTATGCAGCTCATATAAAATAACAGGCTCCAGATGCCTTAGCTTCCCCCAAACAGCTAATTTTTAACATATTGCAATAGAATATTGTTTATTTTACTAACAGCTTTTACAGACTCCTGCTAGATACTGTGTATTTACAGCTCATTTGAATTCAAATGTACTATTTTTGCTCAGCTAAATTTCTTATTGACTGCTCTGGAAAGCTTGCATTTAAACATTTTTTTATGAAATTTCACATTTTCATTAAAACACACCTCAGAGGCAATGTTGACAAATTGTTTTGCAAATGTGTACATACTATTTGGCCATGCATAAAACTTGTTTAAAACATTATGAATGTTGATGTAATGTTGAGTAAATATTTTAAGTGTTGATCTCAAAATGAAATAGTCATGATAATTTTGATGAAATGAAATTGTCTTTCTTTTGTCTCTTCCACAAAAGCTGAACTTCTGTGGGTTTTTTTGCTTTTTGGTCCTGTTTTTTGAATGAGGATCAGCATCATCAGAGCGCCTGCTTGTTTACACACGAGATACGGGCACAGTTTCTTCCTTTGTCCTGAAACTGAAACTCTTGCTCAGGTCAAGAAGAGAGATAGCTGTCTTTTCACTAAGATGGAACACGAGTAGATCAAACGCACAGTGCTTTTTTGTGCAAGTAAAGCCCTATTTGGCCAGGTAGTGACAATTTTGGTGTAGATACTAGGCTAATGAAGTATGCATTCTGGTAACAGCATGGGACCTACAGATTCTTTGCACAGTGCCAGCTGATTTTAGTAAGCCTTTGCTGATTTATGCTCACCAACAATTTTGCTCTCTAAATACATAGTTTCCACATGCTTATCTATTGCTTCCCTGGCTCTTCTGTACAGGTTTGAGGCTAAAACTGGCCATTATAGATAGCACTACAAATTGTCTTATGAGACTAAGTTTCAAAAATGGGCTTGTATTTCAGTCCTTTGTCATTTTTAGGAGTTTCAACCTTGTGTCCCAGAGCTATTTGGGATACTAGCCATCCAAAAGTCAATGCAATTTCACCAGGACAATTTAGCCATTGTGAGGCATCCCTATGCAAGGGATGTCACATGTTCCCTGCTTTTCCATTAAAACCTTTCCTTTGGGATTATTCTGCTATATGCTAGTTACCATTTCTCAGTAAACACTGGATGCATAAATCCTTGTTTATAAGTTTAAACCCAGTTTTGAAGGAAGGTTGAAGTGGGCTAAGGGATCAAGCTGACTGTAAATGAGAAGTGCATTCTGTTCTGAAATTAACGTTTCCATTCACTCACAGGAACAAAGGAAAGAAAAGAAGAAATTGTCCTTTCCTTTGGAAAATGTCTACAGTATTTTTCACTGTATGACATTATCAGAGAAAAGAAAATAAATCTGTGAAAGATCTACATTTCATTTTTTTTATTTATGGATTTTGGAGGGCTCTAAAGAGAGCAGTCTTAGCTCACATGTATACCTCAAATTCTATACTTCAGTCACCATGAGAACAGGACTTAAAAAAAAAAAAAGTAAGGAAAAAAAAAGAGTCCATGATCACTTCACACAGCAAAGAGACTTTGGAAAATGGAGCTTCCCAAAAATATAAGAACTAGGTGAATTTGACTGAGGCCTGATCTGTAGGCCCAACTGATGGCTTGTCTGCACGTTAGATAGATGAAGCAATTTGCCAAAATTAAGGGAGTTTCCTTGATTTTGTGCTGCAGGTCCTTATTCCTGTGACGTTCCTTCTCTGCTTTTACTTGGGTTGGCTTCTAGCCAACTTTGGGTGGTCAGTCTCACCATCCCATATGACTTTGGTCAAGTTTTCTCTGCTTACAGTTGTATACTATACCTGGTAGTAAAAGCTCTGCACCCAATGAAATTACTTTTGGTTCTCACAAAATGATAATCCTTTGACTGGCATCATTTACAAGTGAAGCCTTGATTATATTGATATTTCTGTGTAGTTTCTCCCAGTTACTCATTCTGAAGGATGGTGGAATTGAATGCACAGTTTTCATGTGGTTCGAAATGGGACTTGAGATCCATACCTGGATCCTGGGCCTTCTTTGACCTCATTGGAAATTGAGGCCAACACAAAGATTTTGCAGTGTTGAATTAAAATGGTAATTCAGAAGTTCCCTAGACTGCTGCCAGGTAGGACAAATATTGTTTCTGTGTCATGCTACCTAATTCCCAGGAGTAAGGAAAACACCATCATGTTCTGGTATCATCAGGGCTCTTTGGAGGCTTTCTAAGTTGACTCAGAGGTTAATCAACCTTAGTTTTAGGGGAAAGCTGTAGAGTCACTTGAGTGCAAAAGCCACAGATGACTTGGGCAGTGTTGCTAAACTTCTCAGAACAGGATCCACCCAGATCAGTGCACGAGGAGGGAAGCACCTCAGCTCTGCTCATGTTGACTAGCTTATGGTCCTTCTCTTAATCAGCCACATATATAACTCTAGCCTGCTGGGAAACACAAGCCGGTACTTGATAGTCACAGCCCTGAAATCTCCTTTGATAGTTTAGTTTTACCCTATGATGTCTGCTTTTTTCTGACAAAACAGAGCAGAAGTTCCTCCTCTCACCCTGCTTCCTGCTCCCCCCACACGAATTTTTATCTGATAGTCCTTGTTACAGCTACAGGAGACCTGGGTTCAAGTTCCCCATCTGCCTGTAGGAAGGAGCCTGTATTTGCCGTTAAGAGAACGTTACCAGTTGATTGAACTGCCTGGGTATTGACCATTCAGGGTAATGCTGTCTCTGTCTTGCCTATCAAATCCTAACAAACAGGTTTATACAAGTGGGGAAGAGGCTTGAAGCTAGGTCCTGTGGCTGAGTGCTTTTCATGACTCCACGGGAGCGCATGGGAGTTGCAGGGATTCAGCCAGCAGGGTGCACAAGTAAATCTGAGTTTGCTCAGGCAGAGGAGAGATGTTTGTGTAAATGCACAATCCCTGTGTGTGGTCTGACTGCTGGCTTGTGGGGTAAAAGCAGGGTGCTGACTTCACCGGGGAAACACAAACTGAGGCGACTGCCAGACAGAGGTGGCAGATGAGTCTTGATCTGAGACTCTGGATTGTTCTACCAAGATACCTAAGCATATAAGAGCAACATAAATGTCAGTTTAAGACCTTTTGTGCATCAACTTCCTTGACAGTTGGATCTGAGGCTTGGACCCTGCCTGATCTGAGCTTCTTCTTCCTCTCTGAAAAAGCCTCCTGATGTGAAGATTGCCTTATCATGACAACCTCAGCTCAACTGAGTGTTTGGAAACATTCTTTAGACAAGATAAGTTTCCTTTTTACAAGAAAAATAAAAATAAGAAAGAAAAATGAGGAACACTGGTGCACTAAGGATTAATAGAAGCTTTTCTACTTAATCAGTTTTAAAGTCTAAGAGGCTGCTACCATGTCTAGCTGTTCAGGTTTCAAGGAGAGAGGCAAACAATGCTTGTCAAACTTGACTCTGAAAAGACACTAGCTTTTTCTGTGGTGGTACCCCTCAGTTTCCATTGCACTGGCTTGTCCTATTTTAAATTTGTAATGAAAGAAAAAATTCTAAAGCTGGTAATCATGTGCCTTCCTTGTATAAAAACACATCTTGTTTTTATCATCAGTAACCTGTACTACACAAGAGCTCTGACACATACATTTCAGGATAGATTAGGAATTGCCTGCTGCATTTACATAACATTAAAATCACTGTCTAGATACACAAAATAAAATGAATACCTTCCTGATTCTCTAGTATGGGCTTGCATGAAAACGATTTTACCTTGCTTTCTTTTTTTTTTTTTTTCATGAATGCAACAGCCCCTCTCTTTATTTAGTAGGTTGGAAGAGAAGGATTTGATATCTGAGTGAGGGGACACCTATGTAATTCATTTTTCTAGCAGACTTGGACAGCATGCTTACTGCATTTAAAAAAAAAAAAAAAAGAAGAGGGGAAAAAGTGTTGCAAAAAAGCATATGGAGTGTGTGACAGCCTGGCCCTATCTGACTCCCCATCATTCCTTGCAGCTGCCGGAAGCCAACCGCTTGTCTTTCCAAACCACAGGCTCATGTGGGTAATGATATGATTTCCTCTCCCTTGTGTTTTGTGTGTGTGTGCTTCAAGAAAAGTAACCCCCCAAAACTCTACTCACCCAGTTAATCAAGACAGTACTGGCTTCTCTCATCCTACTGAAGTGATTCTTGCAATGGGGGACAAGCAGCTGGAGGCTTCATCTTCTGTCCCAAGCAGAGTATTCGCCATCATTCACGTTTTTCTTGATTGCTTTGGGCTTTATCCTTCATGTCACTACTAAATAGTACCCTCACCAATTGAAAAAAAGGAAGTGGAGTTCATATAATCTGGTTTGAGACTAGCATAAAATCTTTAGTATTTCACTTTCTTGGGAAAATCATTCACATATTGCAAGAAAAAAACCCACAATATTAAGAGTTTTTTGTTGCATTTATCATCACTGTTCTCTATTAAGGACCTTTAAAATGCTGCCTGTATATCTATAAATGTTGGAAATAATAGATGTTTTACCAAGAGAAGTAAGGCTACACTAATGTTGGAAGTATCCATATACTGATTCCTTATGATTGGAAATATCATACAGTTTATTCTTCAAACAACCATCTTGAAGCCTTTCCCACTATGTTATAAGTTTCAGTGCTTTTATGACTATTAAAAACAGGCTGTTGGTTTTAACTTTAAGAAACAGTAATTCTGGTTTCCCACAAGGCCATAGGTGAGGACTTTGAAACAGTGAAGGTAAGGGTAGAATCAGGAGCCATTCTCAGTGAGGAGTGTGAGAGAGAGAACATAGATTCTTACTTGAAAAATAAACTGCAGGATGGTGGAGGCAAGTTTAAAAGACCCACTGAATGTCAGGGCTTACATTTTGACAAGCAGTGAGAGATTATAGGCCAGAAATGACTGGAAAAAAACAAACAAACAAACAAACAAACAAAAAACAAAACAGATTCCCTCCTTTTTTGAGTGAAAGAATGAATAGCAGATGAAGGTATCTAGGATAAGATTTAATTTGGTGAAAGGGGCAGGCAAGCGTAATGATGTCTGTAGCCATATTCTGAATTAACATGACTGCAGGTAGATCATTTTTGTCATGATTAGAAGAAAGAATATTGCAATAATCGAGATACAAGGGGATGACAACTTGGAGTTAGCTGCTATAACTGTTGGATGTATAGCCAAGATAATTTTTAGAAATGTTCTAAAATAGTTTTCAAGTATTGGCAATAGTCTGAATGTGAAAAACATGAGAGTTCTGAGTTGAGGATGAGCATTTTGGGGTGACAGTTTGAGTAAAGAGGCAGGATGCTGACTTGGTGTACTGTGATTCAGAAGGAGGTCACAGTCAGAACTCGAGGGAGAGGAATGACACCTAGTTTGGCACTGTTGAACTTGGGCTTAGAGAAACAGTCACAAAGATACATTAGAGAATGCTGTAATTTCATTTTGGACAGAAAATGACAGAAACCAGACAGAAAAGTCTGGTTGATAAGTCTGTCAATACTCAACATGGAATTCTTAGCTGAAATTGTAATTGCAAAAGCACCCTGCATCTTCTTATTTTGGAGGGAGAGGAGGGGAGAAGAGATCTAGGACAGAACACAGAAGCCTCCCCAGAAAAAAAGGTTAAAGGACGAGAGGGGCTTCCAAAAGTGTGATGAAGCTAGGAGGAGAACCAAAAATCAGCACCTCTTTTGAAGTCATCAAGAAAAAGGAGATTATGTACAAGGATGCAGACAGGACAAGAAGGAAAAGACCAAGCAAGTTCTGGCTCTGAAAATTGGCTGGAAAGTGATCATTAGAGATTTTGACCAGAACAGCTGGGGGTGGTGGGGAGAATCTCACTATATCCTTGCCCATACTGATAACACTTCACAGGCATCTGGTTCCAGCCACTGTGTAAGACAAAATATTGGGTTAGATGGTAGTCTGGTCTGACCAAATTCAGCTGTTCGTAATTTCGGTGGAGTAAAAGGTGCAGAAACTAGATTAGACACTCTAGGGCAGAAATGGAATACAGGAAATCTTATCAGTGCTTGCAGACAGTACGCTCAATGTGTTCAGATATGAAGGGGAAATGTAAGAGGTAACTGGACAGGCAAGGGAAGTCAAGGATGGGAGAGTGCTGCAGAACTGGCATAGGAACAGGGGAGATAGACTATACGAAAAAGTCATAAAGGGAGTGAGAAGGGGTGTGAGGCAGATCAAGGGATGATAGGATGGATGGGGTTACTGAGGAAACTGGAAGAACTGAAGGAAAATAATTGCAAAATTCCTATGCCTATGGGAGCAGTGAAGGAAAGTTGCAGGACATGAAGGAGGCAAAATGATGCTATTTTGTATGTAGAGATCATACTGGGCCGATTTGCAATTGTTACACCTTTGCAAATTGTGAGCAGGAATAGCACAGTGAAGTGCAATTGAAGTCATCTGCTAGCTTTCACCCTTTTTGTTAATAATAATGAAATTATGCATGCAATATAAAGAATGTTATGCACTTAGAACTTGCAGTGCTTTGGTCAAAGAGCCATACACATAGGTGACCAATTGCTGCAGTGGCCTCAGGAAAGTAAAGAAAGTGCAATTCCCTCAATGCTTTCCTGCTCACCCTGGGGGCTGCCGGATGCGTTCCTCTTCCTACGGCCCCACAGCAGCCGGAGCAGCAGGAGCGGGAGCAGCAGCAGCAGTAGCAGCACCCAGCTTTCCCTCCACTCAGTTTCCACCTCCCTTGTCAGTGGGAGACTGGGTGCAGAGATTGCTTAGTCTTGCACAGTCTCACTCAGAGCTCAGAAATCCAGTGTATAAAAGCGACTGACAAATGCTGAAAGGTGTGCATTATACTTAGTAATTCCACTGGAAAAAATATTTTGTGGGACTGTTTCCCCTGAAGTGGCCCAAGTGATTTAGAAGCCATGCACTGACGTTACTTTAGACAGTCTGAAAATTCCACCCTGGCAAAAAATGTCAACCTAATGGCAAACTAGGCCTAACCAGAGTACCTTAATTTGCCACACAGCGGTCAATCAACACTATGTAAAATCCATTAAGTTCTCAAGTCACTTGGGGAATACAAATGTCAATGCAGTGGCATGAATGTGTCAGATGAATTGGAAGGTGTTTTCACCTGGCGGTACCAGCGATTGAAAATCGAGGTTTCCCCTCAAAAGCCAAACTCAGCAGACAGTTTCTGACTTTAGTTAAGTATTACTGCAGTAGGAGAGAAATGAGAACCCTAATTGCAGTTCTTTAGAGGGCAAAAGTAGTTTTTTATTACTTAGTTATGCATTTATTCATAAGATGTGCAAAAAACATGAAAGATGTATATGTTCACGAATCTTTTTATTTCCCCTGCCTTAATGTAGTTAATAATCTTAAGTTACTTTATTTTTGTAAGGCATTTCTGTTCTTAATTTTTCAAACTGTGACAATGCTTCTAATGCTTCTTTCTTTTCTGAATTCTTCATGGAAAAAAAAGGAGCTGCCAGGATAACCATAAAAGGGTTTTGTTAGTTTGTTTGGTTTTGTATATTTAAATAATATTCTTAACTTTGTTTCCCTATGCATTTTTCCTTGAAATATTACCATTTTCAGACTGAAATCTACTAGGCCAAATTCTCACTTAGGATAGATCAGACTAGCACTTTCACAGCCGGCTAGTTTACCTTACTGAAGTGTGGAATTTATTTATGTGATGTAGTTTAGGAGTGGTGAGTTTAGGTTTTGCCTTTGTTTTTTTTACAAATATTAACCTGTAGCAGCAGCCACAAGAACAGCAAAGAGGAAGGAAAAGCTTTTGTATTAAAGGCTTTCTGCATGTATTTGGAATAAAGAAGAAAAAAGATGAAAATTTGCAGATTCTGAAAATGCTGAGGTTCTGAAATAATGGCCAAATTCTCATCTTCTCCTTTATTTTGAAGTCAGGCTAACAGTTGCAACTGAACAATAGTTAGGATACAGAGGTTGAAGATACACAATCACAAAACAGGTCCCAGGATTCCCTGGATGTTCGTACCTGTGGTTTAAATATAGACACAAAGAAATATTCGAAGAAGTTAGAAATAACCAAAAAGCAGAGAGATGTATGTGGAATATTGACTGCTTCAGCTGAGTTCAGTGAGCACCATTGTTCTCTAATTAGAAAACTGGGTCATATGTGTGGATGTTTATTATATTAGTTCAGCAGATGTGAGTGATAGTATTTTCTGAACCTCATATGCAGCATTCTACATGTTCAGTCTGACTTTTTTTAAGAACCCTGAGCCCCACAGCTGTTGGAGGTAAGCAAGAAAAATGTTCTCATTTACTATATACCTACTTTTATCCAATTATGAGCCAAACTTTTCCTCTATGTAAGAATAACTACTTATTGATTTAAGAAGAAACAGGCATATTGATCCAAAGGGAAAACACACTGTACATGTTGATCAATATTTACCTTGCAGGATAAAACATCCTGATATTCACTTCAAGGCATCAATATATGCATATTACTGCATGTTTGTGTCATTAAGTCGGGTAACTGGGCTAGATCTCCATCTAACAGTATAAACTCTCTTTAATGAGTATTTTTCTAGTCAAATATTAGTCTCCAAAGGGAAGAAGGAGTTAGAGAACCAGAAAAAGAATAATTGTTCACCTCCCTTGAGATAAATAATACTTTTCATTAAACTCAGCTGATGCCTATCAAGAGCCACTAGACTGATTATATAACATAAGCAGTGAGAAGTCCTCCAAATTCCTCCTAAAACTATTTACCGATACCAAAGTAAAATTGGAAATCTAAGCATACGTGTCTGAAGATGTTTAGGTGCCTAGCTTGTAATTAGTTCGATGTCAATGAACTTGTACAAGAAGGAGCTGTTTCCTTTCAATTTCCAAAGACAGAGCGCATCTGAGTTCCCAGAATACCTTTAAAAATTCTGCGCAATCCAGGTGTCACCGGCTCCTTTCTTTCAGCCTCGCCGCAGGCCAGGGGTTTCTTCTTGCTGGAATTCATTGGCATAGAGCTAACCATAAATTATACGAAGATGAACTAATTATAGCGTAATGGGGCAGTCGTGGTACACATTTTTTTTCTCTGACATTTCTTTTCTGTCCCATAATAGCTCTAACACTGGGTTAATCATTTTTATTTAAATGTTTTCTTTATGGCTAATTTCACCCTAATATCACCCATCTCCATCTTGAGTCTCCTGAGGCGCTCGCTATGAAAGACACACCCAGGGAAGGGGCAGGCATGGGACAAAGAGAAGCTGTGACAGCTACACAGTTAATATATATTCTTGACATGATCAACTCCATAATAACAATGCGTAATACATGTTGCTTTATTGTCTCCTCCTCTAAAGAATATGCCTGAAAGCTGTGGATCATTTCTGCATGACTTTGCCCAGGTGGGGCCCTTCCTAAGCCTGCTGGTAGCTGAAATTCATGTTTAAATTCTCATCACCTTGTGTCTCAGTCACCTCTCACCTTGTCCGACCCTTGTCAGAGACAAGCCTATCTTGTCCTGTCCTCTTCACGTCCATTCGAAATCTTGGAAATACCATTGCCTTAGCACATGGTTTGGGAGTTTGTATCTACTCCTGGCTCTTCATCCTCGTTTTAATCTAAGATTTACTTACTGTACTTCTGCTGGGAAGCTCTTGTATCCCTGAACACTCTCCTCAGCCTTCTCATTCTTTTTTCAAACCAACACTTTCTCTGGTTACTTGTGGGGCTGGGAAGGATGTGTCTGCATGTACCATCCCAGCTGCTTCATATTCTCCCTTGAACCTGTTCATAGCTCTTATCCCTACAAAAACTGATAACAACTACAACAACGTTACAGTTCAAGCCCCAGCCTATTGATTTACCTGATAATATCTCACTCTTGCCTTGAGTTCCCTGAGCTGTGTACAGTTGTTTGTTACCCATTGTCTGATTAAATGTAGGTCATGAACTGTTTGCACACTGCCACACATGATGGAGTCCTAGACCCTGAGTGGCACCTGCATGTTTTCAGGTAATGCAAATAATAAAAGTAATCCAAAGTACAGCTTTTTAGAAGCCTAAGTTGTAAAAAGCTGCTCACCTGCCAAATGGGCATGCCTGCATCCGGATGAAGGGAACAGATACGATGTTCCCTACCTATGCTGTGCGTCTGCTGGAGTAAGCAGCTCTACACTGGGAGGAGTTAGGCAGCCATGCTTGTATCTTCAAGCTAGCATCAGTGAGGCTATTTGTCTTCCAGCTCATTGGGTTTACATGGCAAGGGTTGGGTTTTTTTTGGGGGGGGAGCTGCAGGGATGCCTTCTGTGAGCTGCCCCATGACAGACAGAGCCAGTTCCAGCCAGCTCTAAGACAGACCTGCTGCTGGCCAAAGCTGAGTCCATCAGCGATGCTGGTGGCACGTCTGTGATAGCATATTTAAGAAAGTGTAGAAAATACTGTGCAGCAGCTGTGTACAAGTGTGACAGAAACAGCCCTGCAGACAGCAAGGCCAGTGAAGAAGGAGGACGAGGCACTTCAGGTGCTGGAGCAGAGGTTTCCCTGCAGACTATGGAGAAAACCATGGTGAAGCAGGTTGTCCCCCTGAAACCCATGGAGCACCTCAGTGAAGCAAATAACCACCCTGCAGACCACGGAGGACCACCCTATGCCACAGGAAGTGAATGTGCCCTGAAGGAAGCTGCACCTCATGGAGAGCCCATGCTGGAGCAGGCTCCTGGCAGGTACTGCAGCCCATGGAGAGGAGCCCACACAGGAGCAGGTTTTCTGCCAGGAACTGTGACCCCGTGGGAGACCCAAGCTAGAGTAGTCTGTTCCTGAAAGACTGCAGCCCATGGGAAGGATCCGTGCTGGAGCAGTTCGTGAAGGACTATATCCCATGGGAGGGACCCCTCACTGGAGCAGGGGAACAGTGTGAGGAGGAAGGAGCAGCAGAGATGAAGTGTTATGAGCTGACCACAACCCCCATTCCCCATCCTCCTGCACCACTCAGGGAGATGGAGGTAGAAGAGTCAGGAGTGAAACTGAGCCTGGGTAGAAAGGAGGGTGGAGGGAAGGTGTTTTTCGTTTTGTTTTGGGGTTTTGTTTGTGGTTTTTTTCCTCATTATCCTATTTTGTTATTAATTGGCAATAAAATAAATTCATTTCCCCAAGTTAACTCTGTTTTGCCCATCATGGTAGTTGGTGAGTGATCTCTGTGTCCTTATCTCAACCCATGAGCTTTTTCATCCTATTTTCTCCCTCTGTCCTGCTGAGGAAGGGGAGTGAGGGAGTGGGCACCTGGCAGCCAGCCAAGGTTAACCACTACAAGCTCACACCGGCTTGTCATCTGGCCAGCTCAAAGTGAGGGCAGAGAAGTCTGCCCTGTAGACATGCCCTTATAATGGATTCCTTTATCATACTTCCTGAAATTTTCAAAATGTTTATGGTGTCCTCTGAATACTTTTGTGAAATAAAGAAGTATTAACATTGCCATTTTCTCCAGAGAACTCTGGTACAAAAAGTGAACACTGTCCAAGCCTCTTGTAAACTGCAGCACTAATCTCCAGAGCTTGCTTTATTGCTGTGTTACAGAAGAAAGCTCCCCCTTGGATTCCTTAACAGAAAGTCTTAACTGCTATTAAACAAAAAAGGCTTCCAACAAGTGATAGAGATCACAACGGCGCTCTGACCACAACGGCACTCTGACCACATACCTGTCGTCATTAACTATAAATAAGATAATCCAGAAAGGAGATGTACACTCTCAGCTACATTGAAATACACTGGAATTGGAAGGCACAAAGATAAGGAATACAGTTTACTTCAAATGGGTTTGTTTCTCCAGACTCAGGGTATTTGGCACATGTGTACAGCAAGTATCAGAAGTTGTAATTCATCGCCAACTATATACAGGGATCTTAATGGACGGTGTCCTGATCAAGGTGGGACCTGTAGAAGATGGCAGACCTCATAGGCACCAGTGCTGTTTTCCAGGGCCAAATGAGTGTACTCATTGTAAAGCTAAATTGAATTTCATTAATAGAAATGTTCAGTGAAAGCAAATCTCTCACAGAATGAATACTAGATTAGCTAGAAAGTGGATATTCTTGCCATTTTCTGGCAGTTCAGAAACAACATTATATGAATCACAGAATCAAATAAAACAATTGAATGTTTTATTGTGATGAACCACCATGCAATGCAAGTGTTCAGAGATCTTCACTGAATAATTATCAGCAATAAATTAACTTGGAAAAATCAGGATTTGTTATTGAAGTTTTTTTGAGCAGTGAAGTTGAATCAATCCTTCAAGTATTAGCAGTACTATTAGTAGTTTACTCTTTCTGAAAATCAAGCATAACGTACTTCTGAATCTTTCTAATCTGACTTCATTAGAGCTTTGTGATTTGGAAAAAAATAGCCAAGAGACTTTAAGAGATGGATTTAAAAGAAAATTAAAAAGTAAACCTCTATGACCAATGCATTGCTTCATTAACACAACTCTTCACTCCTTCCTGCTTCTTAGTAGACAGCATTGAAATGACAACAGATTTGTTTCATTTCACCTTTGCCAGAAAATCAGACAGATACCTACTTCCAAGTTTTTTTAATCTGCCCACATGAATTTTTAGGGAGTAATCATTAACTGTAGTTGAGGAAGAGGATGAACTATCCATTTGCCAATCAACTATCATTCTAAATTTCTAATGTCTTCCTTATCTTACTGAATCAATATTAAGGCCATACAAAAATGGATCTATATCTTTTTCCTGTTTCCAGCTACCTTCTCAGGTAGGATTAATTTTGGCAGTAGTCTCTCAAGAGAAACATTTATCAGCTCTCACACAACTTTATTAGAGGAGAAATGCCTGATTAATGATGTTGATCTTGGAATAGATCCAGTATCTGACTAGGCTCAGGGACATCTTCTTCTCTGCCTGGGTAGATTAGGTCCTAACCGCTGTGATCTTCACCCTGTAGACAGACAGCCAGAGCACCTCCATGGTATGTGTGGAGAAAAAAAAAAAAAAATTAAATTTTTTGAACCTCAGATACAATGGAATGCACAAAGAAAGTGTGATAATCCCTCTTAATTCAGTCCCTTTCATATCCATAGAAAAGTTTCACACCTCTTTTCCAAAAAGAAAATGACTTAAGACAAATTTATACGTAGATTTAATGATCTCTAAAAAGCAGATAATTGCATTTTTCTGATCACAGGCTTTTGAGATCATCTTGTCCAACCCCCCCTGCTCAAGTAGGGTCAGCAAGAGCTAGTTGCCCAGGACCACGTCCAGCTGGGGTTTTAATATCTCTACAGATGGAGACTCCACAACCTCTCTGGTAAACCTGTTCGAGTGTTTGAACACCCTCACAGTAAAAAAAGTACTTTCTTGTGTTCAGGTGAAATTTCCTTTGCCTGTTGTCTCTTGTCCTATCAGTGAGCACCACTGAGGAGAGCCTGGCTGCCTCTTCTTCATTCCCTCCTGTCAAATATTTAGACACATTGATAAGATCCCCTGGAGCCTTCTCTTCTCCAGGCTGAACAGTCCCAACTTTCCCAGCCTTTCCTCATAGGAGAGTTGCTCCAGTTCCTTCATTGTCTCTGTTGCCCTGTGCTGGACTCGGCATGTTTTCCCTCATGTCTGATCAAAGAGTTCTGGAAACCTTATGGATATGTATTAGTACAGAAATGATTGGGGTCTTGTTCTGAGTCATTTTAAGTGAGACAAATATCAATCAATTTTAAATTTGTAACTCTGACTAGAGCATTTCTGTTCTGACTTTTAATGTTGGAAATCTAGAGTAACTATTGGATTTTAGTAGCTGTCTCCAGATGTAACTGGAAGTTGAATTTGTGTATATTCTCTGTAAAACTAGCTACAGAAAAGAAGCATAAACTAGACCTATCATTAAAATAGCTGAAGCAACAAAACTTTTTTCCATAGGCCATAGGGGGTATTTCAGAACAGAGAGCCAGAATTTTGGTTTCAGTTACATTAGACTAAATCCTACATGCCATGTTTTTATATGCAGAGTAATTGCTGGGTGGTCTTCAAAGCAAGAAGTGTGGTTCCTGCAACTCGTTCGTCGTACCCTAGCTGAGGCTGCTGTTGCTGACAGTAGTACCTTAGTCTTCTGTAGTCAGAACTTTCTTATTGTAGCAGGAAAGTGTGTCCTTCCCTCCTCCCTGACACACAGGTGCTGCTGTATGCAACCAAGTCCTTGACAAGACTGTGGTCAAGAATGCACCATCTTGCTAGGTAGGCTAGGCAATTCACCTTGCCTGAGAAGACAGCAAATTCCTCGGAACAGCTTGTGGTAAAGTGACCCCTACTAACTAGCACCTCTGTGCACTACCTAAACATAACCAGCAACAATTACGGTGTGTCTGCCCTATGAAATGGAGTGGTGGTGTGGCTGGTTCCCATCTCCACCGTACTTGTCCTGTAGGCAGACCCACTGGCCAGGTGTTCCACCAACAGGTTCTTCAGGTTGCCAGAGTCGTCTGAGTGAAAATGCCAGAGATCAGCAGGCAAAGCAAGGAGATAACAGGCTGGATGTGAGTGAGAGCTCCTGGATTTGTCCTGGGTCTGCGTGTAGCTTTGGTCCAGATGTGACTATGAGCAGCAAGTTTTAGAAGGGATGCTTTTCAACCAGTGATATGATACAATATGTGGAACTGATGATGTCTTTGGTACACCTCTTCCCAAGTGTTTTGTGCGTGTGTGCATGTATGTGTCCCTGTGTACGCCCATAACCAGAGTGTTTAATTCCACTGAAATTGTAAATACATATAAACTTGAGAAGGTCCTTGCTGAACAGCAAATGTCATTCAACTTCATGGTTCCACTTCAGTCGGCCAGTCACCGGTCATAGAGTATGTACCTGTCCTTGATGCCAAAAAATGTTTGCAGTCATATTCAGCCTATTACATTCCCCTACTGTAAAATATTCTTCTACCTTTTTTTTTTTTTTTTTAAACTAAAAACCCTGTCTTTGCATTTACTATTCCTAAAATGGAAAGAAGTTAACAAAGCCACTCATGACAAAACTTCTCCTTTCACCTACATTCAGATTAAAATCTCACATATCTGATCAGCTGTCATCCACATTTCCTTGCATTATTACAACAATTATTTATCTTGTGTTTGTGGCAGTGTCCATAAGGCACTAAGAGTTTATTTGGCCTCTAGATAAGAAGCTCATGAAGAAAGAATTGAGAGGTTGACATACTGAAAACAGCAAGGGGGGCTTTCTAATTGTATGTAGATGACTCAAAAATGGTAGTATGGTAGCAGTGGAAAACACACAGACTGGAGAGAGCAAGGGACTTGTAGTTGAGTTCAAGGAGGTCAGTCAGTGAAAAAAAGTTGCATGAGAAAAAAGCCTAGAGGCAATTGCCTGAAATGCTTGTATGTAAATGAGAAATGAGAATGATGGGAGAGATCAAGTAAAGGACAGTGGGAAGCTGACGTAACGCAAGTTAGGAGAGAGGTGAGTAATAAATATGTTGCAACAGTAGCTGAGGAGTCAGCACAGCAATGCAAAGAGGAAAATGACATGAACAGATTGATGGGAAAGAAAGAAGATTTTGGTGGTGATATTTTGTATTTATGTGTCAGTAGCACAGGTGGTATTTCCCATGATGCGTAAGGAGAGGAAACCATGGAACTTCGAGATACTTCTGAGGTAAAAGCATTAGAGCTTTGCTGAAAGGTGACAGGGTTCTTTTCTGAAGTTAAAAAAATCTGAGACTACAGTTTAATGGATCAAAGATTATAAACAAGGAAGATCTATTAGATATTAGACATTATGTGGAATGGGAACAGCAATCTCTATCTCTTGTGTTGTATACGAATAGCTGCCGATCAACTGCTTAGTGTGAGGTCCATGATATTTTCTGAAGCACTTTTGGCACTGCCAAGTATGAAGAGCCATCTGAGAGCAAAATAGCACAGTGGGGGGTTTCTCGGGGTGAGGGGACTAGGTACAATAAGGATTGTGAAACAAAGCTGGTCACACTTAGTGTTATAGTAGAAACTGTGGCTTGGGGGAGATTTCTGTCTGTACAAAACAACACCCATTACCCTTTTGTGCCTCAGGAAATTTACCACGCTTCAGGTGATTAAACTTCACCATCCTCACCTTGATCAGAACTTCTGTTTTCCAAACTGAATGAGAACTACTCACCCAACAAGTTCACAATCCTGCAAGCAAACCCTCTGGACACTGTGCCCAGGCTGTTCTCTGAGGAATTAGGGCTACAACATAAATCTTGTGGTGGAAAGGCAAGAGGAGCACCTGTCCGGCGCACTCCGCCTGTTGTAGCAAATATGCATGCTCTGTCATTGAAACTTTTCTGTTGATTCTCAATTTACAAAACTTTTCTGTTGTATTTTTATATTATTTATATCACCTCCTTGCAATGGACTGAAGCAGAATGAGTGTGGCATGCTGTCTGTTTGGAGGATTCAGGTTGGTGAGACTGCTGTAGGACAGCAATAAATAGGAAATGGTAACACACAGTAGTAGAAACATTGTACCTCCTGCAATAACAATTACTATTTATATTTAAGAATTAATGCGAAGGAAGCCATTTACTGTGCAGCCTTGTTAGATGCTTCCCACAATAAACCTGGTAGCAAGGGAAAAGTTTCTTTAGTAGATTTAGTCTGAGATAAGATTTAGCTGGTAATGAATAAGACAACTCTAAGGCCACTTGGTTTTTTTGCTATACTTTGCTCTACCTTATATCCTTTACAATCCACTTTGGCTCATCCAAAATTCCCAGCAATGTCAGTGGAAATACTGCAAAAAAGGGATTGTAGGATCTGGCTCCTCAGGCAAGTGTCTAAGCATATATCTGTGACTATGCCTTAACAGATCTGCTTGAAGTAGCTCTAGCCTCCGTAAGCATCACTGGGACAGTGGAGCTCTCTTCAGAGGACCCACTGCTGGTATCCCAGCAAGAAACTCACTGTACATGAGAGCAGGCTGCCAGCAGTGAGCTCAGTGCTGCTGTGTTGATACCGCTAGTAATTCTCAAGGGCGCCAGCCATAAAAGGATCTTCACAACATCTTCTAAGTCCTGAGAGCTCCTATGAGCTATTAAACCCAAGCCCAGTGAGTTGCAGAAGATGCTTAACGTCTCACAAGATTTGACTTCAGCAAGCTCAGCTCACACATGTCCAGCAACATGATTCTGACCTTCAAACTCTTATTGAATGTTTAATGAGAAATCAGGGCTCGCACAGTGTGAAATCTGCCTTTAAAAATACGTGCCAGATCAGCTACCCCCAGTAGGCTGGAGCAGGCTCCGAAGCGCTGGCCTGCGGGCCCTGCGGCAGCTGGAGCACGGGAGAGCAGCAAACAGCTCCTGAAAGCGCCGTTCCTCGGCAGAGCATCGGTCCTTTTACTTCAAAATATCCGGACACACGTATCTGTGGAAAGCTGCTGTGTTCCCTTGAGTTAACCACCTTCTGCTTTTACAGAGGGTAGTTGGTGAAGCTCTCCTTGCCTGTGTTTCCCAGTCTCCCTAAGGCAGAGCTCTTTGGGCTTTCCTGGAGAAAGGTACTAATTGCTAAGTGTATGGTGGCACCTTTTTGTGGAACTTTTTCTTTCTTTCTTTCTTTCTTTCTTTCTTTTTAATGCCAGGGTGTGATTCTACCAGTCAAATGCTCTTGTTTACCTGTATGCAAACCTGCTGGAAGTCATGGGGTATTCTGGAATAAATAAGAATTTGGCTCTGGGTTTCAACCCTATTAGATCCATAAAGTCTGCTTATAAGTTGCAGAAAAAGGAGGGTTCTGCATCTCTGTAAAGACGCAGTGTAAAAAATCAAAAAACAGAGAAGCACTAGGTATACCTGATTCACCTCAAGCATACCCAGATGTTATCCCAGCTTGTGAAGCTCACAGCAATCACATCTGGAGAGCTTCTCCAAGGGAAGAAGTGCCTGAAATAAATCCCCAGGTACGGTCTTGCCATTTCTGTTCTAAAAGAAGCCCAACTTAGCATCGGACACCTCATTTTGTTGTACGGTATAAACTTTTAGTAAGTAGTAGATGATTGCTGTTCCAAATAACTTACATTATAAGGCCCTGATCTTTCCAATGCCAACATGCTTGCTTAACTTTGCATCTCTGAATCGTCATTTTTAAGTCAATGAGATTGCTCAGATGCATAAAGTTATGCCTAAATTTTTTGTAATATGAGAGCACGGATAAAGATAGGATGTGAGAAAGGAAGTAGTATTATCCTCATCTTGCAGATGAGGAACTGCAGCACAGCAAAAATGAGATCCTGATCCTCCACAGAGCATATATGCGCTTAATTCTTAAGCAGGCAAGTAATTTCCGTCAGGTTCACTGTGCGCTCTGGACCGAAGCGTAAGGTCTGGATTTCATTGACTGTCTGCCACGGGTTTTAAGTAAGTTACTGAAGTTCTGATCCTGCGGTGTTAAATTCGAGTGCTTAAAGAGCGTGGGACACGTTTTGCGTGGGATGCGAACGACCGGGTTGAGATAACGGAGGATGATCTGACCCCTTTCACCTTAGCTCTGAGGCGTTACAGGTGGGTGTCTGCAGCTGACGGCATGTGACACCCAGCCCT
>NW_009626212.1:1088-3400 GCF_000690535.1 Cariama cristata | reverse complement strand
TTGGGCCGAGCCGGCAACGCCGCCGCGGAGACTGCGCCGTAGTTTTAGGTAACATATTTTAGCTCCTTCAAAACCAGAAACTCGCTAACGTGCCCCCCACGCACATCCTTTCCCTCCCACCATGACCCAATTCAGGGCTGCAACTTTGACTGAGAAGAAAAACTGAGCATGGGCTACGAAACTACAAGAGCCCTGCGTCCCTCCAAAAGGTAGATCAAAGGCAATAACCATAGAATCATAGAATCATTATGGTTGGAAGAGACCTCAAAGATCATCAAGTCCAACCGTACACCTGATGCCACCATGTCCACTAAACCATGTCTTGAAGTACCACATCTAAACGTTTTTTGAACACCTCCAGGGATGATGACTCCACCACCTCCCTGGGGAGCCTGTTCCAATACCTAACAACTCTAACAGTGAAGAACGTAGTCGTCATTTTAAATCCCCATTGCAAAGACTTTTAAAGGAACCGAGAAGGGTAGCAAAAGGCAACCATAGCCACACAGCTGTATTTCACACCAAACATTTAGCTTGTGCAAATAAAGGGTCAGGGAAAAATTATCATATCCATAGTATTGCATACGCACCTGCCACTGGTTACCTATTAGCAGAGGAAAAAAAACCCAAACCACTTCATACAGATTGCTGCCAGTCTTCAAATAATTACTTTTGTCAACTTTCCCTTTATGGAAAGCATACTTTTATTTACATTACCATCTTTTTGGCATGTTCAAGAAACAAAAGCAGCCCTCTAGCACAACGTCGAAACTGTTACCTCTACCTGCTTCATACACTTCAGCATAAAACAAAATACGCATACTTTATCCTAGGCGTGAAGTCTTTGCTTGCAAAAGGTATTTAGACTTCGGGATGATTAGCATGAAGCTAATAAAGAAGTTAGCAACTGCTCTAACTTCTTTAATTCATGCAGACTATACTACAGATAAATTCATACGTGATAAAGTCGGAGTAAAAGAACCATTAAGGCTGTGAATCGGGGGGAAAAAAAACAAAAGAAGAGGGAAGAAGAAAATTGCATTTCAAATTAAACGTATCCTCGGATTTCCATGAACGGAACACAAAGAACATTGTTCATTTTATCACTAACAGCCAAGAGAGCATTAGCATGCTTTCTACTGCTCTTTCAATTTCATTTTTTAAGCTCAAAATACTGGAATGTTGTTATTGCATCAACCAGATACAGAAGAAAGCCCCAAAATACTAAAAAAATGATGTGTCTAGTGCCAGAAAAAAATAAATCCCACAAATTGAAAGTTTCATTAGGTATGAGCTAGTCATAAAGATTTTGGGAGTCTGAAGCCATGATTTTCACTCTTGGTAAACTAGTTGAGAGCGAGTAACCTGAAAGATGTGTGAAGATCATCACTTTATTCTCAAATACTTTATTTTAAAACAGCATAAGAATTTCTACTGTTAATATCTACATAAGGCCTTATTTAATACTTTATTTTAAAACAGCACAAGAATTTCTACTGGTAATATCTACGTACGGCCTTACTTAAGTAAAGCTGGCCTGCCTGCTTTGAACACTAGCTGTAAGACATCGGACCACACTCGAGTGTCCAGGCACCAAGTATGTAAAGTAGGCAAACGTTTGTACGAATGCCAAAGTATGCCTGCAAGCCTACCAAGGATCTGATCCATCACAATCCCAAACGGACAATTTTTAGTTCACTTTAAAGGATGAAAATCCTCACCTTTTACCTACTATTAGGGTTATTGCATACCCTGCCATAGGAACACTCATAGGTCTAAAGGCTGATCAACAAAGCTAGAAGAATTAACATCTAGCACAATATTTTTCATATAATGAATGAGAAATTCTCAGCAGAGAAGGACCTTCCAAGTTTGCCCTGTGATGAGAGAAGAAGAAAACAGAGAAATATATTCCACTTTCAACAGAGTGATTCTAAATGGGGATGGACCAGGAGCCAACCAAGTGCCTACGGGTCAGGATTAAAGGGAGGGCAGGGACAGGTGACATCATACCGAGGGTCTGCTACCAGTCACCCGACCAGGAAGACGGAGTTGATGCGGCCCTCTACAGACAGATAGGAGCAGCCTCACGTTCACAAGCCCTGGTCCTCATGGGGGACTTCAACCATCCCAGTATCTGTCGGAGGGACAACACAGCGGGGCACAGGCAATCCAAGAGGTTCCTGGAATGCGTTGATGATAACTTCCTTCTCCAAGGGATAGAGGAGCCAAGGAGGAGAGGTGCTGTGCTGGGCCTTGTTCTCACCGACAAGGAGGGAAATGTGAAGCTCAAGGGCAGCACTGGCTGCAGC
>NW_009626212.1:237-747 GCF_000690535.1 Cariama cristata | reverse complement strand
GGTGCATCCTTAGGGCAGCAAGGAGGGCGCACAGCAAGCTCACGGCCCTGGGCTTCAGGAGAGCAGACTTGGGCCTCTTCAGGGAGCTGTTTGGTAGAGCACCATGGGGTAAAGCCTGGAGGGAAGAGGGGCCCAAGAAAACTGGTTAATATTCAGCGATCATCTCTTCCAAGCTCAGGAGCAATGCATCCCAACAAAGAAGCTGGGCAAAAACGTGAGGAGGCCTGCATGGATGAACAAGGAGCTCCTGGACAAACTCAAACAAGACGGTGGAAGCAAGGACAGGTCGCCTGGGAAGAATACAGAGAAATTGTCTGAACAGCCAGGGATCAGGTTAGGAAAGCTAAAGCCCTGACAGAATTAAATCTGCCCAGGGACATCAAGGGCAGTGAGAAAAGCTTCTATAGGTACGTCGATGATAAAAGGAAGACTAGGGAAAAATGTCGGCCGTCTCTGGAGGGAAATGGGAGACCTGGTCACCTGGGAAATCGAGAAGGCTGAGGTACTCCA
>NW_009626212.1:0-200 GCF_000690535.1 Cariama cristata | reverse complement strand
CAGTGGGAAGGTCCCCCTGCCACAAAGGCAGGGACTGGGAGAATGAAGAACTACCCACTGTAGGAGAAGATCAAGTCTGAGACCATCTAAGGAACCTGAAGGTGCACAAGTCCATGGGACATGATGAGATGCATCTGCAGGTCCTGAGAGAACAGGTGGATGAAGTGGCTGAGCCACTGTCCATCATATTTGAGAAGTCG
>NW_009626211.1:0-1740 GCF_000690535.1 Cariama cristata | reverse complement strand
AGGGGGGGGTTGTTACACGTGCAACCAAAGGAATCCCTGGAGTCACTTCACAGAAATGAGTAACTTATGCAAACGAAGAATTAGTCCGCTTGTCCGTGTGGCAATGGTTATTTGTTGATAAAAGTGTCAGCAAGGGCTCAGTGTTCGCTGAGGACATCCTGACCACAGCTAGAAGCTACACAAAGCTCTGGTGGTCTAACTGAGGTGGTCCTGACAAATTCTCTCTGCTCCTCTCTTGTCTTTTTTTGCTCAGGGCTGGCTTTAATTAATTATAAAAGAAGTATGAACATCCATGAAGCAATTAGATTTATGTTTTAAGCGCTCTTCTATATCTATTTCCCTAAGAATACAAATATAGAAATACAAATGCATAACTATTAAAAACTTCAGATCAATATAAATATAATCCTATTTTTAAAGTTTAAAATTTACTTTTAAGACCTATTTAAAACAGAGTACTAGAATAACAACTTATCACTATAGATACCATTAGAATCAAAAGACTATTATTAAAACAGAAGAATTCCCCATTAATGTAAAAGATCAGCAGCTGTCATACGTAATGGATACCCACCAGAAAGAATACACTTGCTGCTGAAACAGAGCGTTGGTTTAGGAAGGAAGAGCATTTCCTGGTTAATCACTCAGAAAATTAGCTCATCTTTCCTATAGCTGCTCTCCTGAAATCCCTGACCCATTCAGACCTAGAATCTTGTGACTTTCCTATGTTTTTGTTTCACACACAATTCACAGTAAAGGGCCACAGTATGACTTCAAGCAAAGAGCGAGAGCACCAAACACCATCTAAGCTGAGCATACTGTAGTTTACAATAATGTTAAATAAAAAGATTCCAAATACAGCATTAAAAACAATTTGCTTCCCAGTAAGAAAGTTTCGAGAAAGTTTTAAAGGTGTCCTATTTACAGAAAGTTCAGACTTTTATTATCTAAAGAATACAAGCAGCTAAGTAATTACTTTATATTAAATACTCTATGCACGAGATGCTTTATAACTTGACATGGACAAAATGTAATAGAAGAGGTCTAAACAATGGAGCAACTAACAACCGACAAAGTTAAACTGAAAGCAAAAAACAGTCTTTTTTTTAAAAAAAACCACAGTTGAAATGATGCAAAGTCCCTGTTGTGCGCAAAGCACTGCCGCTGGAGTCTGACAAGGGAACCCAGCTGACAGCTGCTGCACATTTTCACATACTTGTCACCGAGTTCTCGTTCTCTTGTAATCTAGGAAGAAAAAGAGAATACTGAGTAACTATCAGTCCTTAGGTATGTTTCACTTGGCAGCATACCTAGTAATGGTACTTCTATTAGGTACTATAAAATATGGCCTGAAAGGCAGACTACAACTTCAGAATTTGAGGTTAAAGAATAGGAATTATTCTAATTTTTCAAAACTTCAAATATAAACCACCAAGAAAACAAATTGTAAGAAAAGTGCTCCTGTTCTTCAAGATACATTATTTATACGTGAGTCGCTACCATGGATACCAACTGCCAAACATTACTTACTACAAAACCCTGGCAGTATCTACAGAAATGCCCGTTCTGCTTGTGACATACACCTCCGGTTATCCAGAGAGGGCACAATTGCCTCAAAGTACGCCACAGCTGATGTCAAGATCCTAGAGAAAACTTGCGACGTCACAGAGAGGACAAACGAGACTCCTTTTTTGAAAATCACCTTGGTCCGCAGCAAAATGGAGATACTTCCAGTGTATG
>NW_009626210.1:0-14274 GCF_000690535.1 Cariama cristata | reverse complement strand
CTTAGCCACTTCATCCACCCGTTCCCTCAGGACCTGTGGATACATCTCATCAGGTCCCATGGACTTGTGCACTTTCAGCTTCCTTAGATGGTCTCGAACCTGATCTTCCTACAGTGGGCAGTTCTTGATTCTCCTTGTTCCTGTGCTCCCAGTCCCTGCCTTTGCCTCCTGTGACTTGGGCGGTGTGGCTGGAGCACTTGTTGGTGAAGCCTGAGGCAAAAAAGTCATAAAGCGCCTCAGCATTCTCCATGTCCCAGGTAACCAGGTCTCCCATTTCCTTCCAGAGTGGGCCCACATTTTCCCTAGTCTTGCTTTTATCACCGCTGTACCTATAGAAGTTTTGCTTGTTGCTCTTGATGTTCCTGGCCAGACTAAATTCTATCAGGGCTTCAGCTTTTCTAACCTTATCCCTGGCTGCTTGGACAATTTCTCTGTACTCCCCCCAGGTTTCCTGTCCTTGCTTCCACCCTCTGCAGGCTTCCTTTTTGTGTTTGAGTTTGTCCAGGAGCTCCTTGTTCATCCATGCAGGCCTCCCAGTGTTTTTGCCCGACTTCCTCTTGGTTGGGATGCACCGCTCCTGAGCTTGGAGGAGGTGATCCTTCAATATTAACCAGCTTTCCTGTGCCCCTCTTCCCTTCAGGGCTTTATCCCATGGTACTCTACCAAGCAGGTCCCTGAAGAGACCGAAGTCTGCTCTCCTGATATCCAGGGTAGTCCAGAGCTTGCTGTGTGTCCTCCTCACTGCCCTAAGGATCTTGAACTCCACCATTTCATGGTCACTGCAGCCAAGGCTGCCCTTGAGCTTCACTTTTGCCACCAGCCCCTCCTTGTTGGTGAGAACAAGGTCCAGCATAGCACCTCTCCTCGTTGGCTCCTCCATCACTTTGAGAAGGAAGTTATCACCAACGCATTCCAGGAACCTCCTGGATTCCTTATGCCCTGCTGTGATAGGCATAAGCCATGTCAGGAAGAGTTTTAATTCTGTTTTTCTACATGTGGCACTGTAGTACATATCCCCACTGCCAAGAATCAACTTTTAATGAGGAAAAAATGCCCTCCTTTTGTATGACTGTGCACAGAGCCTCTGTTCAACAGTCCCCAATCTTCTCAGTGGCATTTCTTACTGTAATTGTGCAACTTGGCAGAGGCTCCTGAAGGAACAGAAAGAACTCCTCTGTCGCTTCTTCTCAGTGAAGACTTGCTTTCATCTCCTGGGAGACCTCCTATAAAGTAGTCAGTAGTTAAAATAAATAATAAGATCTGGTGTCTTCTCAGTGCTATTTAAATCAATCACACTAAAGAAACTCACTTTTATAATGAAGCAAAGGTGACACCTCACATCCCCTCAAGCAACGCACTACAGGAGGAGTGCCTGGCTAGGCTGGAGCTCCTCATTCACTTGCATGTCAAACTGTGCATGAGATTGGGTTAAAACTTAGCCATTATCTTCCATGGAAACCTTGAGCCCTTTGGAAAACACATTAATATTAATCAAATACAGACTAGAAAACAATAAATCTTTCTCCTTCTTCCCAATTTGTTCCTCTTCTTTTTCATTTTGAAGAGGGTGAGCTGTGTGCTCAGTTGTGGAGCTTCAAAGCTGTGAGGGTCCCTGTGCTGGGTTTGCTTTGTGGGCAGTTCACTGAAGTGAACCATTTTCATGAAACGATTGGGTTCAATAAAAAGATATTTTGTTTGCTGAGATAGTGAGGGGAATGCTGAACCCTTACCACTGTTGACTGGGACAAGAATCTAGACGAAAATATTCACCCATCCTTAGTCTTGAAAATGACCTGCTCCTCCAGTAGTTTTTTTATCAGAGGAAAGTGACGGTGGGTCCTGGGTGATCCAGATGGTGGTTATTAGTGTTTTTAGCATGTGTGATAATTGCAGACTTGAACAAATTATGTTTCCTAAAGATCTTAATCTAGAGTCATTAAGATAGTCAATATTCCTGGAAATCAAGTTCAGTTTGGTGCATGCTGGTGTAGAAAAGGGGAATTTGGTATTTGCCTCAGAAATCTTCAGGATGACTAATTCACCAATGGTAAACGGCATGTGGCATGAATGGAATTAAGACTGGATTTTGAACAGATTGTTCAGTGATGATGAAAGGCTAACATCTGAACATGAGCAAATCTCCTGCGGTCTTAATGTAAGAAGGGCAAGACTTCACAGGTTTGGGGTGAGATAATGGTTGGATAGAATCAATTTAGTCTAAATTTAGCCATCTGAAAGAAAGTCTTGTCTAAACAAGGCTCGTACCACACATCTTGAACATCTGAGTGGGATGACACATCCTCTGAACGCATCCATCTCATATCTATTGACCATAGATGGAGCCTGGATGACCAAATTAACTTTTGCACCGACAACATTAGGTGAGTTGAATCCCATCCAACATGTTACTAACAGTGCATTTCTTCTATATGTTTGGGTATCTTCTAGTGCACGCTGAGCACTGCAGCAGCCGCTTCTGCTTGCCGGAGAGATGCTTTGAGTTCTTTGCAAAGAGACCCTCTTAAAACTGTGGTTACAGAGCCGCACTTTTCTTACAATTTAAGGCAGCCTGTAATAACTTAACTTGGCTCACTGAAACAAAAATGTCTGTTTTGCCCCAGGGCTTGACCTTCACATCTTTGTCCATGCAGAAATCCATCTCGCAGTCTGTGGGGCTCCTTCTGGCAAGAAGCTCAATGCTTTTAATTCAAGACTGGTGGAAAGCCTATGCTTTTTGCCTCTCTGGCCAGAAGACATTTAGGAAAGCAGATGGTTCGAGATGTTTCTGTTTGAAACTGTGGGAAGAAAGGAGAGAGGGACAGTAGGAAACGTACATGCTCAATATCTGTCATCTAGGGAGATGCTGGCCATGCATCTGGGAGACACAGATACAGACTTTTCTCATTTTACATGTGGGCTGAAACAATGGAGTCAGCTTAACATCTTGCTGTTTGAGCTCTTCCTCATTTGTGGGTTGAAGGCTGACTTTGTGGTGGGTTAAATTAAATATCTCCATTCTCTCCCATTTAAATTGCTTTTTTTAATTAACTTTCTCTCTCAGAAGAAAATACTGTTTGAGGCATACAGCAAACCAAAGTTGCTATGTGTATAATAGTTTCTAGTGCAGACAAAATATCAGAGACGCTGCTAATCTTTAGAAAACTTGCTTTCATGTCATGCATGTCAAATGTGGTATACTATACGCACCTGAATATAATGACACAGTAGATATAGCTCAACTAAATCGTAATAAAACTAAGACAAAGGGTCCTTGATTAGCCACCTTCGTCCTCCTGCCTGGCCCCACACCATTTGCCAAAAGCCACAGCTCTTCCATCATACTTGCCCATAGGGCCAAGAGGCTGACACTGGAGGCATGGACTCAGCGAGCTATCAGACCTCCAACATACAGCCAAGCTCATGTCTAATTATTTCTTGCTTGTCCGATAACATCTTTTCTCCCTGCCCTGCCAGTGGCCAGTGGAGAGTGGCCCTCCACCAGTTTGAGATGATGCTCCTGTGGGATGCCATAGCGAGCTTGGGAAGCCCCATATGCAGTTTATGTCACCAGCTCCATCCCATCCTGTGATGCTGTGTTCCCAGCATGTGGCTTAACACCTCTGTCACCTCCTTGGATGTGTGTGCCTCCCGCTGATACGTGCTGCTGGTGGAGTTTGCAGCCATGGGCTGGAAAGAAAAATGGGACTAGTCTTTATGGGGAAAACCTGAAGTCTCAGCTATGTTATTTTTGATGGAGTGAGGGGAGGTCCTCTAACCTCACCGGCTAACAATGATGCATGGATTGTCTCATGTGAATCTGCAAATCATATGTTCCCCTGGTAGTTGAGAAATAAAGTGATCTAATTACCCCTCTTTGGTAAATCTGAATTTTGTAAAGTTGTTACAGCTTGTACGTGTATAGTGAGTGTATTTTTTATCAGCTTTGGATAGGCTCTCCTGTGTAGACCCTGCAAGCTGATCTGTGTTCTCAGACCCCCCAATGCTTCTGGACCTGTCAAAGCAAAACAACTTGTTTCTACAGCCCTCATCTAGATAACACTGAGGCAGCTTGTTGAAGCTCTGCTATTTGTGCTTTTTTAAAGTAGGGTTGGGTGGGTTGTATTTTTGTGTAATTATATTTAAATACTTGCTTTAAAGTTAACCCAAGCCCACAAATAAAGCAAACTTGGTAACTTCGACTTTCAGTTTAGGAGGAATGGAATCCCCCAAACCCAGCGATTCTGAAACAGAAACTTGAAATATATCAGTTTGAAATACTAAAGCGCAATTTCAGCTCCCAAATTTCCTCTTTTGTGTATGTTATTAAGACTAATACTTAATTTGATGAGCATTGACAAATAGTTTCCTCCTTCTGGATGCTGTATATTTTGATGAATTTTCTTTTTTTCTCCCTGAACTCTTATGCATAAAGGTTAAGAATGTCAGGATACCGTAAAACAGCAAATGATAGCTTGACCTCAGATTTTTCTAGGAGAGGAAGTTGATTTATTTATTTGAAGCTATTATCGGAATAGCTGGACTTACTTAAGGTGGAATTGTGGCAGGGGATGATTTTTTAAAAATACTTTTCCAAGTATGTAAAATAATTGGAAATTTCACGTGTTCCTTACTCCTATTTCAGTGTCTGTCTTCCTCCTTCTTCCTCCATCATTTTACCCCTTAGTTTAATTGGCAAAATAACTTTCAGGAAACAGAAAATGCCACCAATGCGGTAGAAAAAGGTGGTTTCATTAAAGAAAAGAAACTTCCTTTTTCCAACAGGCTGATCCTAAACCCATTAAGTATAATGGAAACTTTCTAGAAGGATTTGTCCTTTTGTCCATCTTCCTGATCATAGTCAGTCATGCTATTCCTAGACCACTTGAAAGCACAATTCATATAAAATGTAATTCTCCTCCCTGCTGCATTTTTGTTAGCACTCTGAAGTTGAATGAGACACCTGAAATAATTTGTACTTAATTTTATAATTATTTGTTTTCAGAGCACTCTAAAATCCCATGGAGAGGTGAATAAGGTCTCCTACAACCAGATACAGCACTGACCAGGCTGCAAATTTTGGTTTTGATGTTGGCTTTTGGTCATGATGCATGGTTTGGCTTTCTGGGTTGAAGTTATGCTTGTCGGTGTAAAATGTAAAATAGTCCCTCATTACAAAATATTTTTTGACCTAGGTTCCACTAGATTATTGGTCATCTTTGCATTCATACTGCAGGTTAAGTATATACAGATGAGAAGTTTAACTCTGCTCTGAATTGAATAAGGAAAGGTAACAGGTACTAAACAAGATTATGGTTCACGTTGGTTTGCCCCTTTCCCATGACACATTTGAGGTAATGCTAGTCAAAGAGCATTTTAGCATCTGCAGGATTATTTCACTGTGGTTGTTATTAAAATAAGTAATGAACACTGAAGCAGACTTCTCTGTCTCGCTTTTCTGAGGGCAGGCGTACCTTCATCCTCTGAGAAAGTTAAGCGCCTCCAAGCCAGATGTTGCCAGGGACAGATACGGTAGGAATGTTGCACACAACTTGCTAATCAAATGTCTCATTAAGTAAAAATTATTATTCTTGTTTGTTTCCTTGGAGTTTCCCTGAGGTTTCTCAGGACTTTTGGATGTTTTCCTTAGTGTAAGAGTTCTGAGTTTTGTTTTACAAAGTTTATATCTCCTGAGAGGAGGTGCAGAGAAACCACATCCTGCCCAAGTTTATCTTCTTTCTTATCAGTCAGAAATACAAGCTGGGCTGTTACAAGCTGCTTTTTGTACTCTACAAATCTATTCAACACAGATTTCCTATTGCAGGTCACGCAGCTTCCTCCTATCCGATTTTGGTTCTCATTCAGGACAAGGCAGTTGTGGAAACAATCCCTTTTATATGGCATATAAATATGGAATATCGGGGTATCTTCAGAAACAGCATGTCCATTTTCAAGGGAAAAAATTTTGGAGGAAAAACTAAAACAAATTTGAAGACTCCTGTCAAAGAAAGCAGGCAGACATCCGTAATGCATCTCAACTGAAGAAATCCATAATGGAGAAGGGAGGCGTGATGTTAAGCTCCTGACACCCAAAATAATTCAGGAAAAGATGTCATTTCTGAGGGACTCATGTCCAAAGCAGCTAGGGTTTTGGTATAAACCTGACTGGTTACCCGCCCTTTGGAGAAGGAACCACTGGGAATCCCAGTGACCAGAGCCTGTGGTTTAGGGAAAGCTGTCAAGGTGATGACTGGGAGGCTGGGAACCATCCTACTTTCCAGTCTGACCAGTTAGGGTGTCCAGTTCTCGGAACAGAGCTAGAACTGGACCAGTTATGGTGTCCACTTCTCAGAAGAAAGCTAGTATTGGCAGTTGAAAATGACTGGGTCGTCTTGTTCTTGTCCACGGCTTTCCAAGACCAGGGAGTTTGGAGCCCTGGAAAAGTTTGGTGCAGGAAGCTTTGGATCGATTGGACAATGAAGGCTTGTGACAAGTCAGTATCTGTGTAGGTGTGACTGGTATTTCATCTCCCACGAGCCTTTTCCACGCTCTACTCACCCAAACTACCTTGCCATCTTGAAGCTTTGCCAGGTTGAGCCACCCTACCCACAGCCAGATAAAAGCACTCAGGTGTGGGATCATTTGACCTCTCCTCATTGCATTTTCAGTATCTAAGAAGTCATTGTCTACACCTTGAGTCACTGTTTAAATCTAGCACAAGTTGAGCAATTTAGGACCAAGGAAGTGCAATTGTACAGCCTGACAAGCCTGTTTGGATTAACAGGTAGATGATGGGGGAATGGCTCAGAAGCGCTGAAGCTTTTTCTTCAGCACACACTGCACATGTAGTATATGAATCAAATAACATAATTAGAGAGGTCTTCAGGTTTTCATTGCTCTAGCCACTTGTCTCTGCTAGCTGTTAGGAAATTGAGTCATGCTACCTGATATTTATTGTATTCTATTTCAGCATGGCTGGAAGATGTCAATATCTGCAAGAAGGCCAGCTAACTGGAGGTTGCAGGATAAATCACAAGGCTGGAGTGTGTGAGACCACTACGCCTGAGCATTTTACCCCAGAACCAACACTCTTTGAAAGGAAGTTCAGGACTTCAGATGCTCAGTCTTGCTCTGAAATATTACTGACCATATATTCCACCCTGAGCAGTTTGGGTCTGTAAATAACTTTACTATATATCCTGGTTTTTGTTGTTTGTTTTTTTTTCCTATGGCTTTGGAGTCACCATATATTTCCATGTCTCCATCTTTGACCTTCAGCATGAAGGACTGAATTTAAAAGATTTTAAAAAAACCCCATCATTAAATAGTCAACTAGGCCTGTAGGGATAATAGTCTCAGCTCCACAAATGCCTGCAGTGAGGGATAACTTCATTTGCAGCTGGTGCATGTAGAAGCACTGATGGAAGGAAGCTTTTTCTCTTCTCTGAGAGAGTGAAAGTGAGTAGAGATAGGTCTGACCTGTGAGAGCATCTGCCTGAGGAGCTGAGGCTGTTTCAGATGTACAATGTCAGATGGAGACAACCCAGATTGCTGGTGATATTGGGAAGTAAAAGTCACTAAAAGGTGACTTTGTTCCTCACCTTCTTCCAATCCTGGAAGAGGAGGATAAAAGGAATGTAAAAATGGGATTATTTTGATGGTCAGACTTTTTTTCCTGGAGGCGTTCATATTATCTAACTTTGAAACAGTTTGAATAAGGAGCTTGAAGGCAAACTGATGCAGAAACCTAAAGATCCTTCTTTAGTTTACTAACTTCCCTCCCCAGCCATTGTAGGTGTCAGCAATGGGGAGCTGTTGATGCTTGCAATCCACATTTGGCTGTAAACTTTTGAGTCAAATGCTTTCCTAATGTGCTTAATGTGTTGTCACTTGTTGATATGCATGCATATGTACTTGTGTGTGGTCTAAGCTCAGATTGGAGGTAAAAATCCTACATATTAGAAATCACAGCGACCAAACCTCTTTTCTAAAATAGAAACATGCATTGATTTGACATATCTTTAGTTAATTTTGAAAAGTTCTCAATCTAGCTCTTAGTCTGAATTTTACCAGAAAGGCAGCAGCCCAGATATATGGACATCTCTGTGGGATTTTCATGTGTATTAAGCATTGCCTTTGCACACCTTATTTTCACTTGCACGTTGACTGCAGGATATCTCACATTTTGCTTGAGAAAAATAAGTTTTATCTCAGTGAAGAGAGCTCCTGGAAGGACAGGATGACAGGGGTGGACCCAGATGTAGAGAAACCGTGGGGGTTGCCCTGTCTGTGCCATAGCAGAAGAGGTGGATGTGGAAGGCTGGTGTGCATATCCCATCCCTAAACCTGGTCTCCATTGGAAGGGAGGCTAAGAAAATAGCCTCCTCTCGGGACTGAAAATTAGACTGATACTGGACATTTTGCTCTGGGACTAAACACCATAATTTCTGTTTCAGAGTTCAGTCTCAGTGAGTGTTTTAAAAGACCTTTCTTATAAAAGGACCTTCTTCCTATTGGAAAAAATTTGCATGAACCATGGAAGTTCCCAACAATTACCCTCCACTTGCTAATAGTGGTTTTCCCCTTCTTCTTGGCAACATGTTAGCTAAGGTGTATCAGCTTCCCCACCAATGTATTTACAGTAAACTTCCAGAAGTTTTGGGTTAAATTTGAGGATTATGACATCAATACCTTATATGAAGTTTTGTCGTGACAGTCACACAAAGGAATTTTTCGTCTATAAACAATATTTGCAAATTGATGTTTGATGTGAAACTTCATGTTCCCAATGAGAACTGTTCCCACGGTGCCCGTACAAGGAGATAAGCAGATGTCATTCGGATTCTACCATTCCCAGTGGGAGAGAAAGGAGTTTGACACATGTTTTCTTGATGACTTTTCAACTGAGCCAATGCAAAAGGCTTCATGTTGATTGACTTACAAAAAACACCACTCCAGCTGCGTCAGCCTTCAGGATACAATTCTGCAAAGCATGGAAAAATTCCACAAAGTGTATCTGGGGTCTCAGCACAACGGCTTCTGCTGACTGCTGCTGGGCCGTACGGTGACCGGCTTGGTGACAAACTCAGTAGTGCTGGAGATATCCAACTTCCTGACAAGCAGCTTCCCCTCCTCCTTCAGACATGCTTTATCTTGGTGATCCCTCAAACACAAGGTAAAAGAGCTTTTGGGGAAAGGATCATGCACAAAATAACCGTTGTCACTGGCTTGGTGTTCACTTTTCAAGGAAAAATGTGATGATTTAAACTTTGAGGGTCCTGTAGGAGGTTGATCTGAGGATCTGTGTCAAAAACAGCCTCTCCAGGTGGGTCTCTCAATGCGTGATGTTAGTCTGTGACTTTTTCAGTCAGGACCAGTCTGCAGGACTGGCTTTTTCAACCAGGACCAGGATGCCCTCTTAAGAGCCCTCTTTGTCTCTTAGACAAGGATGCTCTTTTAGAGTGTGTCTGCAACATAGACCATAGAATCATAGAATCCTAGAATCATAGAATCATTATGGTTGGAAGAGACCTCAAAGATCATCAAGTCCAACCGTATACCTGATGCCACCATGCCCACTAAACCATGTCTTGAAGCACCACATCTAAATGTTTTTTGAACCCCTCCAGGGACGATGACTCCACCACCTCCCTGGGGAGCCCGTTCCAATGCCTAACAACTCTAACAGTGAAGAAGTCCCTTCTAATGTCGAGTCTGAACCTCCCCATACAGTAGCCTGAGCAAGTGGTTGGTGTCAATGCCTGTGCAGCTCCCAACGTCCTGCCTTTGCTCGCCGTCCCACCACGGTGCTTTCTGCCCAGCCACCGCTTGCTTCCCCCCTCACCCCTGCCCCATATCCTCCCACATAGCAGGTTAAAGGATGAATGAAAGCAGCTGTTTCCTCTCCTCGCCCGGAGTAAGGAAGGCTTGCAAAACCCAGACAGTCCCGGCAAATGCCCCTGTGAATGTGCAGGCATGTAGCAGTGCTTTGCGTAGCAGAGTAATAGTGCACTGATGGCGTGTGTATGATTCAGGCATCTTACATCAGCCCCTCGGCTGGCTAAAAAAAAAACACCTCTCCGCCTGTAGCTCAAAGAAATTTAGGGGTTCCCCTTTCCCTAGTCACTGCTTACACGCGGTCAGTGTATCCAGGAACTGTTTCCATTTCCCTGAAATAATTGAAATGTTACTTTTAACTCTTGCTTGATGAAAGCAGAGATGAGGAACAGAGATTCAGCTCACCTTCTAAAATCCTGCTAAAATCTGCATTTCAGGAAGCTTTCACCTGCCTGTTGATCGCTGTCCCACAGCCCCAGATACTCAAAACGGTTGAGTATTTTCTATTACTTCCTGTAACCTGCCGAATGGAGAGAGTAAGTTTACTATAATAATGGCAAACTGTAGTATATAACAGTTGGAGAGGGTTGGGCTCTTCAAACCCTGTTAGTTGTTCAGTGATTTCCATTCAGAGTACTGGTTGGCTCTTTTATATTCAGATTCACTGTGGATTATATTTAAAAGCTGATCCTAACTTGCATTAAGAAACAGTGAAGATTTTCATAATAAAACCAGCCCATTGTGTTTCTTTCTATATAATGTATTAGGAAAATTGAAGTGACACAGCCTTGGTCAAACATTAACGTATTTGATTGTCTAGCACCAGGAAAACACAGGTACAAAAATTGCTGAAAAGGTCCAAATAACTTGCATCGCTCTATAGTGTCTGCTCTGATTAACAGCAGAGATAGGGGAAATGGTTTATTACACTTTTACTTATGTGTAGAACTTGCTGTGCAAGTTCGACATTTAATGATATGAATAACTTGATTGAAATAGAGATATTAGGGAAGGATAGCCTTCAACGTCTTATGCCTTGCCTCTGAGAACAAATTTCTCCACTAACTTTACTGAATAATACAAAGGACCTACTGAAAGACTTGGGTTTTATGAAACACTTCTATGTATCTTATCAAAACCTCTGAAAAGCAAAATAAGTGCAATTGCAAGGTTCGGAACAGTGTGTTTATCAACAAGAAAATACTTTCGGCATTTTGTTAGGAAGGATCTGGGAGGAAGGGCAGTGAAGGGTATGATGCAAACCAGCATAATTAAATGGTTTGTTCTCTTGAGTAACTTGAGCTTGATAACAACCCCATGTGGGCTCGATACGACTGTTCCTGATTCTTGGTGGGGCTGGAATCAAGTTTCATCAAGTTCTGCTGATCTGGTCAGTCTGTTTTAAGCCTATGATCTCGATCAAGAGAGGTTTTCATAGCAAAGAAAAAGGATGCAAGAATTTCTGGGCCTCAGTGATACTGTAGTGTGGGCACTCCATTTCAAAATGTGTTTGCAGAAGTTGATGGAGCTCAGTGAGAGCAAACACTAATTCCAGCTCATGCTCCTTTCACAAGAGCTGTGCATCGTCTTGTCAAATCTTGCTTGTTGGTGCTATTTTCCTCTTTTTCCCCAAACCATGGCACACCTGACCAGCCCTGTGCTAGCTGCCTTGTTCCCATTTGAAATTTTAAGTAGTCCTCTTTTCCTAGTGCATGAGGGTCATGGGGGAGCTAAATATAGCTCTGTGTGGCACCGTGGCAAACTTTCTTGTGTCTGAGCCGTGCCTTCATGGCCTTGCATTTCCTCTGAGCAAAGGTGAGGGCTGACCATCACCACCACACATGGAAGGAAAAAACGCATCTGAGATGAAGCAGAGAGTGGTGCCTCTTTCCCACCACCCGTTGGACCCAACCTGATGCCTCAGACGTCCACAAATTTTTTTGCAGGTTTTTGCTTATTTTAGCCAAAAACTACTGGCTGCTGAGGCAGAGCAGAAGAACACACACACACTTTCTGTATGGACATTGGCTGCAGGAGCCCAGAGACTACAATTCCTCCCCTCTCTGGCTGTTGCAATGCCACTGTCAGGGACTTACATGCACGTGCTGGCGTACAGCATGGTATGCAACAAATCTCGGCTGTTGCAATGCCACTGTCAGGGACTTACACGCACGTGCTGGCGTACAGCGTGGTAAGCAACAAATCTCGATTTCTCAAGCATTGAACCAAAATAATTTTTTCATCCACAGATTTAGCTATTGCAAAGGCGATGTCTATTACTAAATCATGAGGGCTAAGGGAGTAGAGCATCCTTGAAATTATAATAGGACTTAGTGAGAACAGGTAACTCCTAAGCTGCAAAATGCAGCAGATCATAAAATCAAAACAATTAAGCGTAGCTACCCTCAGCCAAAGCAAATGTGTCTGTTGTAGTACTGGCATATCTGATCTTTTTGTGGTATGTATGCATAAACTCGGGCAGCGCACGTGTAAGCCAGAAGCTGCTGTCACTCAGCAGCTCTCCCCTGTTTCGGTGATCATTCTGCATAAGACAGGTCATAGAAGAGGGCAGATTTAGATGAGATATAAGGAAGAAATTCTTCACAGTGAGGGTGGTGAGGCAGTGGCAGAGGTTGACCAGAGAAGCTGTGGCTGCCCCATCCCTGGAAGTGTTCAAGGCCAGGTTGGATGGGGCTGTGAGCAACCTGGTGTGGTGGAAGGTGTCCCTGCCCATGGCAGGGGGGTTGGAACTGGGTGGTCTTTAAGGTCCCTTCCAGCCCAAACCATTCTGTGATTCTATGATTGCCTCTCCTTTGCTTACTTCTAACAGGGAGAGTGAGTTTGCTATTTGCGATGATATAGTGAGCCTCACGGTGATAAGAAATTCAATAACTTTGCAAAAATACCCACAGACTAACAATAATGTTGAATACTGAGCATTTCCACATGGGTTTGGGGCTGACTGCTAACCCTGAGGTGGGTGAAGGATCTTGCACAGGTTTCATCACAGGGCTGCTCACGCATGATGCCCCTATCAAGGTAGATGGACATTTTGCAATGATCAACATGGACCTTCTCTTTCTGCTCTCAGAGACCAGAGGAATTCTTTGGGTTGCAATTTCGGTATTTCTTTTCCTTCATGATCTTTCCTTCATCGTCCCCAGATCACGTTCCTGCACAAAGCTAGTTATTACAATGGAAACAAGTGTCACTGTTTGGATCACAGCTGTCGCCTGCTGCAAAACAAGATCTGACCTTTAAACAGCTATTTGTTTTTCTCAATTGCAATGAAAAATGGATGCACAATTAACGCAATGCTAATAACTGCATGACCAACAGTAATGCACTTATTATTGCAGCATAGGTTAACACATCTGAACAGTGACTACATTTTGTCATGGGAAAAATACAGTAAATCCAAGAATACTTGTATTTAATTCATGAAGATGAAAGAATTTATAGTGCGTAATTCTTTGCTAAGTCACTGGTTGCGTAAGAGTGAGGAAACTGTTCATGTGGTCAGCTTGATGATCCTACTAGATCTCATGGATCATATCTCCTGCAGTGAAATATCTTTGCGTAAGCGCAGGAAGTCTAAAAAATTATGTCAAAGACCAGTGACATACTATGTTTGCTGATCGATGTATGCAGAAAGTACCATTTCTATGACATAGAGTCATAGCATAACTCAGGCTGGAAGTGACTTCAGGAGGTTTCTGGTCCAACCTCCTGTTCAAAGCAGGTCAGGTCTCGGGTCAGACCAGGTTGCTCAGGGCTTGATCCAGTTGGGTCTTGAAAACTTCCAAGGATGGAGACAACACAACTTCCCTGGGCAATGTGAGCACGTGTGGCATGTTGTACCTTCCTCCTGCCCAGAAAGAGCGGTGAGGGTCGGTCTCTCCTATCCAAATCACCATTCTAACATCTGTTGCTAAAATCAATTCCTTTGCTGATAATCCTTACTTAGACCGGGGGTAAGACATGTTTTGGCCTCAAATCCATTGTTATTGCTTTGCTAGTCTCCTAGGTAGATTAAGCAGATTCTCAGGAAACTACAATTATGTACTAAAATGTTCTGTGATGTATTTTGTACAGTAATATGAAGAATCACCCCCAAAGACAATTGCAGAGCCAGGTCCCGGTGAGTGCACTGACAGCTGGTAGGCGAGGTGGGAAGTGTGTCACCATCTGCTTTGTGGATGTAGGTTTTTCTCTGTGTGCCAAGCAATAGGACCTACAGGCTGAACTCTTCCTTCTTGAGACAATACTCCTTTTTTTTTTTTTTTTTTTCCTGAAATTCTTTTCAAGATGAAGTTCTTCTCTGTACAGATCTAGTTTATTTTAAGGAGGCTGCAGATTCAGAGGCCATAACTGCCTTACATGATTCCTATTGTCCTTGCTAAAGTCTTCAAGGAAAACCACTTGAGTTAAATCTTCCCC
>NW_009626209.1:11538-17101 GCF_000690535.1 Cariama cristata | reverse complement strand
GTTCTGTTTCAGCCAAACCAGGACAGGTGGCCGTTCAGTCTCATGGTGGGCTGTGAGCGTGGTGGCTGAAGTCACGCCACTCGTGGCACTTCTGGCTGGCTCCTGCCCGGTCCAAGCAGATCCCAGTGCAGGGGTCCAGGGCGGCCCTGGGGAAAAACACAAAGCTGGATGAATCCAGAGCCAACAACTTCCTGATCCCGAATGCCATCTTTTGTCTGCAATTGGCCCAAACTTCTTGTTTTTGCTGTCCAAGAGTCACTGCTGGGACCTGATGCATCAGGTCAGGGACTGGTTTTTGGTAATAGTTTTTGTCCTATGCTAAAAGCATACTGCAGAAATTGGCTGGCCCTTGGAAGAGCAAAGAGCCCCTGAAGGGCAGAGAAGGCCCTCGGGCGGAGCGTGGGTTCTGTGTGTGTGTGTGTGTGTGAGTTCCCCTCTTCCTATTGCACATCTACATCTTCTGAAAGTCCCTGGAAGTGGTAATTTCTTTTGCTCTGGCAACCTTTATGCTAAAAAAAATTCCTCCATGCGTGCGTGTGTGGTTGTGCCTGTGGCTGGGTACGGGAAATGGCCTTGCCAAACGACAAAGGAGAGAGAAATGCAGTGTGTGTGGGAAAACAGCCTGTGTTTATGGCATACAAATATACATTGATGTTCCCCATCTCATGACAGCCTGGGAGCATTGCCCTCAGCCGTGGCATGGGAGAGTTTTAATCATCCACAGTGTGTGTTACGTTGAGTTTTTCCTGCCTAAGATGAAGAAGTTGATTCTCACAAGGCTGCAAGAGTGGCTCGGCCTCCCCCAGCGTTACCTCATGCTACAGCTTGGAAAAAACAGCAGGAAAAATAAAATATCTAACTTTCCAGTGGTGATGTGCTACAGCTCCAACTGTGGACTAAGGCTGAACTGGTCCATATGTGGGACAGGAGACCTACCCACAGGCTGTCAGTTTTCTGTTTTCCTCTCATCAAAGCTATCATGTTCTTTTTATAAATATCAGAGTGGTCACTTAGCATTGCCTTTAATTTACAGGTGCTGGGAGAGGCTGGGAGGGTCGTAGCAGCCTGCCCCAGCTCAGAGGTGAGCCAGTAGCTGGCACGCGGCTAATGCCGATGGGGAGCGTGTGGTCCGGTGGGGTCAGGAGAGTCCCATGGCAGGGTTGGCGATGGTTCAGTGCTCCTAGGGATCGCCGCGATGCCGGGCTGTAAAAACCTGGCTGCTGTGTGATGGATGAAAGGCCGTCATGTCTGCAGGCAAATGGTAGGACTGCAGGAGTCTGATGGAAGTGTTACTGCAAAAGCTATTTAAAATGATTTGTAATAGCCAGTTAGACATTTAAGATGTCCATTAATTAGTCTCAGCACAGGGAGAACTTGTAAAAGTGAGACGGGATTTACTGACTCCCCCAGATACTAGCTTTCTGAAGGGAAACTTCAGAACTTTCAACAGAATTTTCAATACTGTTGAAAATTAGTATTTGATGGCTCAAACACCAGCAGTTTTCACTAAAGCCATCAGTTACCTCACGTTACAACTTAGACTACAAGAAATTGGTCACCTAAGTCATTCTTTAGTGAGGAACACTCACTGGATATGAGAAACAAACCAGGAGCAATGTTGACCTCAAGCTAACCAATTCTGGCTATTGTGGCTTCGCCTCATGTGTGGATAATAAGCCCACGTTTTTCCAGCGTAGCCACCTGGGACTCCATGGGAAGCCGGTAAAGTAGATGTGCCCTCATCCCTGCACTGTGACGGGGCCAAAATACCTCCATGGCCATGTGACCAACCTTGGCCGAGATCAATCCTCACGCCAGGACCTGTGGACAGACGTCACTGGTGATTGAGATGGGGCACTCCCCAGGTGCCCTCGTGCCATGCATGGTGCCTGCACCCGGCACCTTGGTGCACAACACAAGAAGCCACCGCTCCTGTGAACTGCAGCAGAGCCCTCCTTCCTTTTCATGCACTTTCACATAGAAAAAAAAAAACAACTGGAACCAAAAATGACAATGCTTTCAGCATGCCTTAAAGCCCTGGGGTGCTACCGGGGCAAGTTGGGGATGAACTGGGATCCAGTGTCACCTCTGGGCTTGCACTTACCAGAGGTGGCCATCAGGGTGGAAGCAGACCCCACGGCTGTGGCTCCCAAAGGCAACCCTGATCCCTGGGTACCTGCTGTCCTCCAGGATGCAATAGGTCAACAGGGCTTCCTTGGTGAACGTGGTGAGAATGGCTGTGTTGCCTGACAGGGAGCTGAGAAACAGTTAAGGAAAGACGAGCCAATAGAAAGCCCACAGAAAGCATGGTCTGGAAGAAAACCATCATGAGATAGTGTTTAGGAGGAAGTGACCCAAGTCTCCACCACCCTTCAGCCAACCCCAAGGCAACCAGCTCTGTAGACCTCATTTTCTTGCAAGAGCAGCAAGAGTTGCGTGGCCCACCGAGGAGACTGAGGTGGATTACCCCAAGGGAGGAGGGTCATGGTGACCCATATTGAGGCAGGGCATTGCTGGATACTAAACCTGACCACTTCCATCTGGGAACAGGAAAAAAAATGCCTGTCCATCAGGATAACGTCATCTTACAGGCTCGGGAGAAGGGAGCAAAACTGAGGTGGTGAGAGGCAGGCAGGGGTGTAGGGGGGTGTCATGGGGATGCCTGCCTGGACACAGAGGATGGGGATGCTCTGCCCCAGGCCTTCCTCTCCCCACATCAGTACCAATCCCAGAGCACCGCCAAACCATCACACTCTGCACTTTCCACCTAGCCTTGTTTTTTTTTGTTTGCTTACTTTTAAATTAAATCCTTTTAAATAACTGAGGAAAACTCATCCTTCACTTCTGCGTTTTTGGATTTCATGTACAAAGCTCAGCTCTTCTTATTTTATGTTATTAGCTGCTCTCTGATGATATAATTTGCCAAGGGCCCTCTTCCCATCAGACGCACAAGTAATTTATCCTGCAACATACTGACAAGCGAAATAGAAACATTTCTTTGCTAAGGGCTTAGCTCCCAGCATTACAAGGGAGCTGGGTTTAATGCTTTCTAGTAGGAATAAGCAGCGTTACCTCCTGCTTCTCGGGGAAGAATGGAGAGCAACTAGGAGAGGGGGGAAGAGGGGAGACCTTGCTGTTCCCTTTTAACGTCATCGTTAAAAGCAGCAGCTAATTCTCACGTGCAGAAAGGGGCCGTGCTCGGGTTTTGTCGTGTCGCGGGGACTTGAGGGACTCACCCGCAGCATCTCCCAGGTGGAGGCATTTCATACATGTGAAGTGGCTGACTCCAGCCATAACTGCGGCACTAATTCATAACCTGAAGATGCACGTTTTGGCTCTGCAGAATAGCTAAGAATTACTTCCTGGTTGTAAGGGATGGAGGGGAACAAAAAAGCAACAAATCGACAATTATGTTCCTGCTTTCATTTTTCAGGCTTTTTATGAGGCTAAAAAGACAGACGGTCCCAGGCAGGAGGATTTGCTACCCCTATATTTCAGGAAGGGAGAGCAGTATAATGCGCTTCTGTGTCAAAAATAAAAAAGCCAACAAAATCACTGATTGTGTGATAAATCACAGGTAATTTTCTTGCACGCCTGCAGAAACTACAATGCTGTCTGGTTTGGGAAGGGAGAGGAGAGCCAGGGGAGGAAAGAGAGGAGCCGTGCTGCAGGGGACTGAGCTGGCAGGGGGGTCCCATCCAGCCCTGGCTGATGGTGCAGAACCCCAGACACTGCTTGTCCTACCAAGGTCACCGGGGCTGGGACAACAGGCACTGGGGAGCTGCTTCTTGTGGCAGCTGGGGTGGAAGGGACACCCCGGGACGTCCCATCCCTTGCTGGACACAGCGGTGATGTCCCTACTGATGAATTCAAGACTGTCTGGACCCTGTAAAGCTTTTACCTATTCTGTTAAATTGTTGGATGGGGGCTTGGCCTGGGACCAGGGGCACTGATCCTAGTGATTCCTAGCTGAGGAGCCTGGATCTGACCCCACTAGGCAGTTTGGATAGGGCAGCCAGGTTTGGAGGGTAAGAGAGATGAATGGTGTGGAAGTAAGTAGAACAGGGTCTGATGCTTCAGTATGAGTGGGGATCACTGACTTGGGGGTCGCAACCTTCAAGCTGCATTGGATGCTCCATAAGTAAGACCCTTCATAGACACACCAGCCCAGTAAAACCCCAGGGACACCAGACTCGGATTTCCACCTCAGCCATGAACATCTGATTAAGTCCATCTTCAAAGAGGCTCAAGTTGATATGTCCCATCAACTTAGTGCACTCACTGATAATAATTTTAATGTTTTGCTGAAGTAGGATCTTCTCCATATCTCATAGGAGATACCTCAATGTGATTGACTGGAACTGCAAGGCGTGAGGAGATCCAGCACTATGCAGCTCTCTACAGTCCCTGCCTGAAAAGCAACAAGAAGATATCCAACAGGCTATACCCGTCTTCAAGCACTCTGCAACAAAATCACTGTCCAGCTCCAGTAGGTCTTCTGGAGGTGCTGATGGCTGTCGAGGCTTTTTGAAAGGGGTAGTTTTCAGTCTGACGGTATATTTATTTTGTTTTGAGAGTCTGAATGAGATTCTGGTCCCTTAAACGTTTTTAGAAGGTTGTTGTTGAGGAAAAGGTGATGCAGTTCTGTTTCTCCAAGCCTTGCATCATGGTTTATTTGGAAAGGAGGGGGGGTGGAGGGAGGGATTGAGGAGTTTTTGTGTCTTGCTTTGTTTGAGGAGAAATAAGTGTAAGGGGAAAATCTAACCTAACTAGGATGGGGTAGGGTCTGTGATGCTGCAGGATGGCTTTCCTATGAGATGTAAGGGATCTCCTTGCTTAAAATGATGAAACATCGAGAACACGAGCAGCTAAGAATTACTTATAGCAAAGGATAGACTAGACATGAACTAGCACGTCTTCTATATCGTCTCCTACTCCTCTCAACCAGAGGACGTATGGCCTGGAAATGACAGGCCTTGGAGGCAGGCAATTATGGCCATCTGTGTTTTGGGTAACTGTGAATATCCCTGGCTACTCGTAATTAGGATTATGGCATCTTTTACTACACAAAGGGCTGCAGTCTCTGCTGCTTCTTTAGGTGCGCTGAAGATACCGTGTGCTTCTGGCTCCAGGTCAAGCCCAGCAATGACAGCAACTCACTAGCAAAGGTACCTACAGGCAACAAATTTCAGATGCTGCTCAATAATTTCCCTGTAGTTCTCAAAGCCTCCTTCATCCAATCTAAGATCAAAAAAAGGGAAGTTAAAAATAAGATCAAATTGCTGGCTAATGACACTCCCACATAATCTAAGGGAAAACAATCATAAAATCCTAAAATCATAGAATGGTTTGGGCTGGAAGGGACCTTAAAGATCACCTCGTGCCATGGGCAGGGACACATTCCCCTAGACCAGGTTGCTCAAAGCCCCATCCAACCTGGCCTTGAACACTTCCAGGGATGGGCCATCCACAACTTCCCTGGGCAACCTGTGCCAGTGCCTCACCACCCTCATCGTGAAGAATTTCTTCCTGATATCTAATCTAAATCTTCCCTCTTCCAGTT
>NW_009626209.1:0-11484 GCF_000690535.1 Cariama cristata | reverse complement strand
AGGCCCCTTTAGGTACTGGAAGGCTGCTCTAAGGTCTCCACTGAGCCTTCTCTTCTCCAGGTTGAACAACTCCAACTCTCTCAGCCTGTCTTCACAGGAGAGATGCTCCAGCCCTCGAATTGTCTTCGTGGCCTCCTCTGGACTCACTCCAACAGGTCCATGTCCTTCTTGTGTTGGGGACCCCAGAGATGAAGGCAGTATTATGGGATATTATATCAGGATTCGTCTGAAGCAATGCAGTGCCTCCCAAAGAAGAGATATGGGAGATCCATCTCATTGCAGGTCTGATGAATCGTGCAGTAGAAATGCCTGTTTCGCTGCCCTTGGGTCAAGGGGAGCTGCAGGTGATGGGGAAAGGCAAGGATATGCACTTGCATAGGTGAGGTGAGTCCCAGCCCTCAGGACATCCTGCCCGCACAGCTCATCACATGTGTGGCTGGAGCCCTGCCTTGCTCCACCTGCGTGTCCTGCCCCTGACTGCCACTCTGGTCTCTCAGGGCAAAACTCGGCTTGAATGGCTGATGGGACCAAGCACTGCATGCCACGTACGCCGCTGACCCCAGCAGAGCCAGCAGACATCCCCTTCCTAAAAGGCTCAAACCACATCCTACCTGGAGACCTGAGTGGCACTCGAACCTTGTACTGCTCTTCTGTACCCAAGAGAAATTTCAGTGTGGGCTGTTGCTCCCGTGAAGATATGATGGCACTTACAAGTCAGACCCCAAAGGACCAAAATAGAGGGAGAAAGGGGCAAGCAGCAACAAAGCATGGATAGCTCAAGTGATGCAGTCTGGTCTCTGCCCACCTTGGGGAGGCCAGTGTGCCCCCGGCAAGGCCACGCGTGGTGTGCCTGGGGAAAGACGGGTCCCCAGTGGGGTGAAACGGGAGTTGGACCCTTCTGCTGCTGAGCAGCCTGGGAGGAGGTTGGGAAATCACATCCACGTCCACCGCGGCTGCTGGGTGTGGGGACTGAAGCAGCTGTGGTGGGAAGGCGTAAAGGGGTTGTGCAAGGGGAGGGAGGCCTTGAATGGGGTCAGATGCCTTCAGGGTCTCTTGGGAGAGAACAGTTACCCTAGGGTTTGACTAGGGAAAACTTTTGCCATCTGGGAAAGCATGTGGCCCCATCCCCTTTTCTAGGAAGCCTTCTAATCTGTAAATCACAAATCTTCAATGCCAAAGTTGCAGAAGTGGAGCAGCTGATGGCTGCTGAGCCTTCAGCTCTAGGTGCTCCTCATCAAGCTGTTCAGTGCCTTTCTAAGGGCTCTACAGTGAAGATGAGCTGTGTGAGGACTCTCAGGCAAGTCTTGCCTTGCCAGCACTGAACTGTCCTTGTCAAACATTTTATTCTGGCCCCATTCAGCACTGTTGCCTGCTCTGTACGTCCTGCCTGGGGCAGGTGATGGATCTTTCTTGACCATGGTACCATCGTAGTACTGACATGAGGATGCCTCAATGCTTGTTGGTGCACATGGGCAGCAATGCGATGCCACAAGTAGGTTCCCACCAGTGAAATTCTGTGGGACCAGAGTGAAGGGACCAGCTGATGGGGCCTCTCTCCTCCCACCAGGGCCTGGGGCTGGTCTCCTTCAGTCCCTTACTGTTGCAGCAGTTTCTCCTTGATGCCCCTCCTCGGCTCAGCTTGGGAAGGGTTGGCATGAGCAGCAATGTCCAACTCCCTCCACTTCGTCTTCACTCATCAACTCTTGGATGACAGCATCGAACACTTCCTTCTATCTCCTGCAGCAAAAGAGCTGTGGGGTGCAGTGGCCATCAGGAGTGGTGGGGCTGGCATGGGGCACCTGGGTGCACCAGGGACATCCTCATCCTCCAGCTCCCTCTGCCCACATCCTTCTCCCCTTCCTCTCTGCCGCTGCCATGGGGTGGTCGCTCTCCTTTTTTTCCTGGAAGAAACTTATGTTACAGGCATGCTCACACGCTGCAGGTAGACTCACGTTTTCCTGGGGCTGTTCCTTCAGATCCACCACTGCTGGGACCGGCTTTTCAGGAGCGTTACAAAAGGTGCACTTTGCAGAGTCTGCTGTCCAGATGGTCTCCTCAGAGGACAAAGGAAATGCAGCATCATTCATTTTTTAAAAAACTAAATTGAGCTTAAGTCTAGGCTCTTCCCATAAAGGCAACCAAATTCACGGCATTTAGTGTAACACCAGAACTCCTTTTCAGCGTGTATGTATATAATGTTAGGAAACATAAGTTATTTAATTATCTGTGCTCCCAAATAAATGCAGTTGACACATTTACACTTCCTTCTTAAGAGCTCAGTTATAAAGTTATAGTTGTTTTTCATATGAAAATCTGAACAATTTGTTAATTTGGCTTTCTTTTAACATCCTGTGAAGCACTGAGAAAGTGGAAAAAAAAAAAAGAGCAAAAGAAATGCTTAAAGCCTTTTAAAAGGCTTAAAACTTCAAAACAAGTTTTAAAAATCAGCTCATGTCTCTTCTTTAAAAACAAAACCCTGAGAAACTACATTAAAAAACAACACACAATCTGTTTTTAAGGCAATCTTCTTACAGAGAAACTTCAAGGGAAATGAGAATGTTTACATTTTGGAAAAAAAAATCTGTTTGCAAAGTATTTGTGATGGAGTTAGCTCTTCTCCTTCCTGACTGGAAAATCCCAGGCATGAATACAGGCTGGATGGAGAATGGATCAAGAGCAGCCCTGAGGAGAAGGACTTGGGGGAGCTGGTTGACGAGAAGCTCAACATCACCCAGCACTGTGAACTGGCAGCCCAGAAAGCCAACCGTATCCTGGGCTGCATCCAAAGCAGCATGACCAGTAGGTCGAGGGAGGGGATTCTGCCCCTCTACTCCGCTCTGGTGAGACCCCCCCTGCAGTACTGCCTTCAACTCTGGGGTCCTCAGCACAAGAAGGACTTGGACCTGTTGGAGCGAGTCCAGAGGAGGCCACGAAGATGATCCGAGGGCTGGAGCACCTCTCCTGTGAAGACAGGCTGAGAGAGTTGGAGTTGTTCAGCCTGGAGAAGAGAAGGCTCCAGGGAGACCTTAGAGCAGCCTTCCAGTACCTAAAGGGGCCTGCAGGAAAGCTGGGGAGGGACTTTTTACAAGGGCATGGAGTGACAGGACAAGGGGCAATGGCTTTAAACTGGAAAAGGGTAGGTTTAGATTACATAGAAGGAAGAAATTCTTTTCTGTGAGGGTGGTGAGGCAGTGGCACAGGTTGCCCAGAAAAGCTGTGGATGCCCCAACCCTGGAAGTGTTCAAGACCAGGCTGGATGGGGTTTTGAGCAACCTGGTCTGGTGGAAGGTGTCTCTGCCCATGGCAGGGAATTGGAATGAGATGGTCTTTAAGGTCCCTTCTGACCCAAACCATTCTATGATTCTATGATAATTGCTCGAAAGCAGTTTAAGTCTGGTTAGCTTTAAAGGCCTTTTTCCTCTCTGAAGTATTTATGATAGCCATGGTGATCCCTTCTAGTGTGAGCAGTCATGTCACCTAAAGCTACCCCATCTTGGCCCAACTTGCTTTCCAGGTGAGTTTTCCTCTTCCATCAGCCAGCTGTGGTCCAGGGCTGGGTGGGCTGGCTGACAGCACAAACCCTGGTGCCACCAGGACCGACGAATGGCACCCATGGAATTTTGCAGCATACTCTCGTTTCATTTGCATGCATTGTGGGTTTGTGCTGGCCCAGCTACACAGGTTGCTGTCACTGCTGCTTATACAAAAGTTGTGCTCTGTCTGCGATCCACATCTGCCTTTCCGGTGGTGAGAAGAGTTATCATTTATTACCCATTCCTTCCTAAAAACTCCCGTTGAGAGAGGAAGGCAAAGACCCTCCAATTCTGACCTGAATGAAATGGGAAATTTGTAACGGCAGCCTAAAGGAGTGATTTTATACCCCATACCACTACACCAGGGCTGCGCAGACATGTGCGCCAAGCTGGTGTGGTTCACCAGGAGCGGGCTGGCACTGGGCACACCACACAGCCGTTCCAGCCCCAAACCTTGCCCTTAAATAAACAAGAGGTGAAAGCACGGCTGAAACCCTTAACCACGCTGAGGGAGCCCCTGGCACTTGCCAGGCCTCAGCTTCAGTCCCCGGAGCTGGCAACGGCACGGCCGGCAGCTGAGAGGCTGGGATGGAAATAGAGACTTCTGCCTTTGTGTTTAGGGTAGCTGCTCTCCTTTCCCACTTGGAGGAGGAGGGGGTTGGTGGCTGCAATATCAGTGGGTTTTCCGCTGGCCTTCTCTTGAATTTCTGTTTTGCTTTGTGACTCTGTGAAACCACAGGGTATTTTTTCACATACATGCATGGGGTTTTTTTGCCAGGAGACACAAGTCTTCCCACAGCTCAAGAGCCACTTTGCGTCTGGGTCACTGATGCTTGCTCTTTTCTTTTCTCATCAAATGGGTCCTGGTTTTCTGATGGCATCAAATTGCCCCCGCAGAGCATTTTTCTGGAAGCCATGTGCCTTTTCTGAAAGGTGTCTTGCCAGAGGGCTGGCAAATCCTGCACTGCCTCACCCTAAAGGCTGCAACAAGAAATTACTGGGGACAGAGAGGAGAGGGAAACATGCTCTGAGCGACCCTGCAGCTCTGAGGTGCACCACTGGAGAGGGATGAGGAACCTTCCACCAAAACTGTTCTCTTCCTCTTCTGTTTTCCCCCCAGACGAATTAATTTCATGCTCATCTCTGGTGCCAGAGCTCAGCCTGACTCCTTTTGGCTACAAATAGCAGCAGCAACTCTCCAGCCTCTTCCCCCAAACAAGGATGTCCCCAGCAGTAAGAAGTGCTCCTCGTCTTTGTCCCCCAGCACTGATCCCCGCTGGGCACTGCTGCAAGGTGCTGCTCCCCAGGAAAAAAATACCACTGAAAAAGTGCTCGTCACTGGTAATTTCTGGTTTCTCTCACTAACCGAACAGCTGGGTCTCACCTTCCCCGGCCAGAGGGCAGTTGCTGTCTCATCATCCTTGTGCTCTCCTCCCATGAACAGAGGCTCCTTGTCTGACTCTGGCCTTGGACTCCTTCGGGCAAGCTCGACAGGCTCCCGTACGGCTTTTTGCAAGGAAGAGTTGCCAGTTAGCTCCTATTTGATCAAAGCGACGTCTCACAACTTTGTATGCAGAGGTTTTCTCAGAGAAAGGCTTTGCCATCCATTGCTTCCCCTCTGCCTCTTCTTCTGGCGCCCCAGGACTTCTGCACATCTCTTTGTGCCTGGGTCCAGCTTAGAAAGGACCACCATAACCCTATCCATCTCCTGCTGATCCTGTACAGTCTGGTGGAGCGGGCAGACACACATCGCAGCAAACAGCATCGCCGCCCCCTCTATTGTGTGAGAGGAGAGGTAGATGTGCTGGTTAGGCACAATGCCACCCACTCCCAGAAATGCCAACTGATCTCCAGTGACACTCCAAGAGCTTTGGAAACCTCATTTCTTCCCTCTCCTTGGGATCTGGCACTTCAAATTTGAGAGGGAAAGCTGCTAAATTAGCCTAAACATTATCCCATGCTTTCAAAATATTCATAAATAACCTCAAAACAGCAGTGAGCAGAGAGAGGAGAACTTTGCTGATGATATTCAGGGTGGTTGAGGCAAAGGGCTGACTGTGAAGAGTTGCGGAAAGACCCTTGTGGCACTGGATAAAAGCGTAATAAAATCACGGATGAAATCTGATGTAGATAAACGTAAAGTGATGCGCATGGGAAAAGACAATCCTAGCTTTACATACAAAATAATGGGCTCTGAGCTGGCTATTTCCAATTGGGAGTGAAATCTTTAGGTTATAATAGATAGCTCTATGCAAATGTCAGCTCAACACTAGGTAACAATCAAAAAAGCAAACAGAAAGCTAGGAATTATTAGGAAAGGAGGAGAGAGCAAAACAGAGGAAATCATTATGCTGCTGTATAAATCTGTGGGCTCCCATCTCTTGAATACTATTGTGCAGTCCTGATTCACCAATCTCAAATATGATACAGAAGAAATAGAAAAGTTACAGAGGAAGGCAATTGAAGATGATCAAAAGCATAAAAGGGCCTCCATTCAGGGGATAACTGAATAGATTAAGACTTTTTATCTTGGAAGAAAAAATGACTGAAGAAGAAATATGACCAAGTTTTGTGATGGGAAAAATGACGTGACTGGGGAACAGCTGTACACATTATTCAGTGCTCTTCAAAGGAAGAGAGTGATCATCAAAGAAAAGTATCAAGTGGCAAGTTCAAAATAAACGAAAGAGATTTTTAGCTGTGGCACTCTTTGCCATAGGGTACAGTGGATGTTTAAATTTTGTGTTGGTTCAATAGGGCGTAAACTAATAAATGGAAGAAGAATCCATTAAGGGTTACTAAATGCAGAGATGATGTCTACAGTTCAGGAGGTTCCTGAGTCGCAGACCACTAGGGAATGCAGAGTATTCTGGGAAGTACAAACAAATGTTTGCTCTATTTTTGTATTGCTTCCTGAGCATCTGCTGGCTCTCGTCCAGGGCAGGATTCTGGGCCAGGAGTATTTTGGGGGCTGAAGCTTTGCAGTCATCCCTATGTCCTGCATTTCACACCAGGCCATGTCTCCCACTAAGGCAAAGCATCTTAAATATAGCCCAAGGTGTCTGGTGCTGCTGCCTGTCACCGTTTCCGACAGAGCCCCTGCATCACAGAGACAGAGCTGCTTGGTGCCTTTCTAGCCTGAACACACCAGGCACGATTTTCAGCTTAAAAATTCTTCCACCAAGACCTGCAGGCAGGTGCATCTCCTTTTCCTTGAGCTCACAAAGTGAAAGCCTCTGTAGGCCAACCACTTCAGAGCACGGGCCCCTTCTCATGGGATACTCCTACTGTGGAAGACAAAGCCGTGACCTCTGTGGCTGTCGGTGGGAGCCCTGAAGCAGACCTCAGTGACCTGAGGAAGCCTGTCTGGTCCGCCTTCTCCTGCATGGACAAGTCTTCTCTGCAGGTCCTTGTAGGCCAAGTCGTTCTGAAACGCAGCTGATAATCAAGGGATATGCCTTGTGCTCCATGCAGACCTCTAATGTGCATCTCACCGTGTAGTGGAAACGTGACCTGGTGGTGGTTGTGTCTTGGAACAAAGATATTCTATGACAGTCAACTCACCTTCCCCCAGCTTGGCCTGAATCACCTTGGGTTTTATTAGTCCAAGGCATCATTGAAAGGGCATGCATGGTTATGAATGACGGGACAGCAGGGAAAAAAAAAAAAGTGCGGCACTGGCTCAAATGATCGGTCCAAATCTGAGTGATTCACTCAAGTTTTCCTCCGGTAAATTAAAACCAAACACTTGGACACTCTGCTGACACAATATACAAGTGCCTCTTCTGGCTGAAAACTGACCACCTTAATGACAGGGACATTTGTGGCCCTGTGCACTTTTCCAAGGCTTCCTTAAAAGTCATGCCTTGGCTGTTTACCAGCTGATGGACACAAACTAGAAGCCTTCCTTCCAGCTAGAAATGAGGATGAAGGATAGTGACTATTACAAGGTAATCACACCCCGGGGGGAAATTCCTGAGCTCAAGTATCTCCGTTCCCCAGATCAGGGTAATCTCCTTGCACTTGGCTAGCCCTTGGCAAAGCTTGTCAAGCCAGACTGTCTTGTCGCTCTCAGCGTTTAGGAGCCTGCCCTATTTCTGGGGGCTGCTGCATTGCCCAAGCAGCCTCGTGTTGACATTGCATGCTCAGTAATGTGAAGGTGAGGCTTATTTTCTGAAAACCTACCATTTTCACCTATAAAGCCTAATTTAAAGTAAATGTAAGACCAAATTCTATTCTTATTGACACCTGTGCTATTTTGCAGCAGCTCCGAAGGAGTAATGATGATATACGTTGAAACAGGAGTACAATCAGACATCTGTCTGGTCGATTGATCTGCAGGAGAGGGAGCACAAAAAGGTCCATTAGACACACTGGAGTAAATACTCTGGTAGTGACGGTTATGGGAAAAAAAAGTCCCCACCCACCTTTCTTGCCCCTAGATTTCCATTAGGAAGGAGTCTCTGCAGGATAGGGAGGAAGACGAGAGTCTTCAATGTAGACTGTGAACTGCAAGTGGGCATGGGCAGGAAACCCCAGCTCTTGGCTGCAACCTGGGGAAACCAGATGGCTTCCTCCTCTTCCCCTTTCCCTTCCCCTTCCCCTTCCTCTTCCTCTTTCTCTTCCTCTTCCCCCTCCTCCTCCTCCTCCTCCTCCTCCTCCTCTTCCTCTCTCTCTTCCTCTTCCTCAGCCCGAGCCCTTAACCCCCTGTGCCGGCTGCCCCTCTCACCCACTCCTGCTCCTCCTTGGGGCTCCCCACCAGTCACTGGTGGGGGTCCTGCTGCCCCAGGGTGCCCACGGGCACCGCGGCCAAATCGATGAGCCAGGACAAACCCCAACCCAGTTCCCAGCAGGTGGGCAGGCCCCATCCCACCCGCACTGGTGGGAGTTTTTAGCCACAGAAAGGCAGAGCCCTGGCACTCCATGGCCGCACGCCTCGTGCGTGGGCTGCCGGTGCAGCGTCGCTGGCACAGGATCCTCACTCCTGCGATGGCCTGATTTTAATCTATTTGTGCTGAATAATACATATTTCTTGTGAAGAAAGGAGGGTGTTTCTGTGCAGGGGGAACTTGGCAGCTCTGAATATTGAGCAGCCATTTCCTCAAAGCAGTAGGATTCAACCCTGGTAATCAACCCTATTAGCATTAAAAGGAACTGTCTAAATGTCAAGCCAGGTTCAATAAATAAGCACTAACACATTTAGAAATGGCTTAGAAAGGGGAATTAAAAGTTTTTCTGCTAATTATGTTTCTTATTTTCTGTCAATTCTAGTTCTTCCATTCAAATGAGACAATCATTTGCTGCCAAGATGAAGGAAATGAGATGACCTGAAAGTTGAGGGTGGGCAAAGTTGTTCATACATAATAGAGAGCTAACGGGGAGCTCAGCCCCTCTCTCAACGCCCTGGAGGCACCATAAAGATGGGGCCAGCAGACCTTTTGGCCAGGTACTTTCCAGCCTCCTATTACAGTGGGTCCCAGATCCTCTCATACCCCTTGATCCCACCAGAGTCGGGAAACGCCAGGACAGAAAGGAGAGGAGGGCGGGCTTCTCCGACCAGCTGAAGGCATGCAGCCCAGGAGGTAGGCAAGCAACAGCAGGGAGCACAGCTTGCTGGAGGTGCATTTCATAAGCAGCTTCAGAAATCAGTGCCAGTTCTAATAAACAACCCTACTCCTCCTGCCCCAGCCACCTCTAGCGCTGCCTAAATGGAAGTGGCTCACCCACGTCTGGTGTTTTGATGCAGTAATGACATATAACTGATACTGATGGCAAAGGCTAATCCACTCTGCCCTGTAATGCGCCCAGTCAATCATGCAATATTCTGTTATTGGAAAAACTCATTTTTGCCCCTCTGATGGTAATCAGTGTATGCCCTGAAGCACAAGGCTTCATAGCCTGTGTAATTTGCAACCTAGCTAAGTGTAACTGCAGATGTTAATCCTATTTATACAAATGCCTGACAAGCAAAAGTAGGGATGGAGGGACGAGCTGCAGGGCGGGGGAAGGCATAGAGCCAGATTTCCAGGAATTCTCCTCCTGCAGATTTCAAGGTACTGCACCCCAGTGATGGGAGACCGAGAGGACTGGGGTGGGCAAAGGGAGGTAGCACAGTCAGTGACTCCACAGCTGTGCCCCTCCTTTTGCCTGGTATCTGTCCTGGAAAACGCTGGATCAGACCTCACCACGGAGCACAACCCCTGCTCTGGGCATCCACTCTCTACCTAACAAATGTGTGTCAAAGCTCGTTGTGAAAATAAAAAAATAAAAAAAGAAGAAAAAAAAGAAAAACAAAAGAAAAACAAGAATCTTCTTTCTGCCCTTTCCCCTTTTCTTCCCTGAATGAGTGCTTTTTATCCCAAACAGAAAGGAAGTGCTTTGCAGTCCCAAGTTTTTCTTTCACAACCTGATTCCTCTGAGGACTGCAGATATCTAGACAGAAGAAGAAAAGAGGAGTTACACTTTCTGCATGATTTTGTCACCAAACTTTCAATGGACAACCAGGAGTGTCGTCTTGCTGAACCTATCTCCCTTGCTCTCTCCAATCAGCTGCTCTTCACTTTGCAGTTTTCATTTTGCAATTTTGCTAAACTTCTTCTCCTCTAAGTTTTGCTTCTAATTTATGCCCACCTCCCATTTCTATGTCTCAGTCTCTGTTTTTCCACCATCCTCCCACTCTGCCTTTCTCCTAATCCCTATTCTTGTTTTTCTCTTCTCCCTGGGGTTTGTCCTCCTTCTTTTTTCATTCATATCCCCACACTTATTGATAGTTTTTCCTTCTCTAATCTCATATTTCTTGCCTTCTTTCTCAGACTCCCAGTTTTCCTTCTTGCATCCCCTTTCCCAACTGTTTTTTCTCCAAACAACATGTTTTTCTTGCCTTCTGTGGTGTCTGACCTCCCATGTCCCACCCAGCTGAGATTTGGCAGAACAAAAGCCCATTGAAATTGAGGAGGAAGACCAGGGGAGGAAGAAGGCTGTAACCCTTCAGTTTAAGGCTGGTACTCCTAGGCATTGACTAGGCCCTTTCCTAGAGGCTAACTCTAGTATTCTGACAAAAATGCTTCCATTCACATTTCCCTCCTTGTTTTTATTATGGTCCTGGATGACTAGACATGATGACTTGTCCTCCATGGCCGCCAAACCGTGTTAATCTCTGATCCACAGTGGCAGAAGGAGGATTTCAAATGCTTTAGTCATTTTTATGAACAAAATGTTTCTTAGTTTAGCCTGGGATTTGCAAAGGATGGCAGATGGGCACGCAGAAAACTCAGATTTTTCTCACAGTGGCTGTGATTATTCCAAATATCACACTGTACTTTGCTCACAGAGTCTTGCTTGGTTATTCTCCTCTCTGTCCTTGGCCTCTGCATCTTCCTTGGTTTTGGCTGGCCGCTTGTTCTCTCCAGTCTCTGCAAATACCTTACATGGACCTTTTCAGGAGGGTGTCCAGCAGGTCAGGAGACCTGCGTGAGCTGAACCAAGGGCCAAGTTCGTACTCGTAAGTGAAGCACCTGAATTAGGACCCTGATATTGTCAACAGCAAGGAACGGTCACCTCCAGCAAGCGATTCGGAGGAGCAGGCACCTAGCTCAGAGGGAAGATGAGACAAGGACACAGCTTTCTAGTTACCCACTCCTGAAAGGGCATGAAAAGATAAAGATAAATAACATATTCTGGGTGAACTGTGCCCTGAATCATAGAATCATAGAATCATTCAGGGTGGAAAGGACCTCGAAGACCAACGAGTCCCACCATAAACCTGGCATGGCCAAGTCCACCACTAAACCATGTCCCTAAGCACCACATCTACACATCTTTTAAATACCCGCGCTCCCCCCCCCTCCTCCGGGGCCAGCCTGTTCCAGTGCATGACAACCCTTTTGGTGAACAAATTCTTCCTAATGTCCAATCTGAACCTGCCCTGGTGCAACTTGAGGCCTTTTCATCT
>NW_009626208.1:40681-51729 GCF_000690535.1 Cariama cristata | reverse complement strand
ATGGGGCAGCCACAACTTCTCCAGGCAACACTGAGAATTTTGTGAGATAGTGTTCTTATCATTGATACCTCGCTGGCTGCTATGTGGAGCTGTCTTTGTTCCAGGTTGAGGTGCAAGGCTTTTAGCAGTGATGCTATATTTAAGACTTTAATTGGAGACACTTCAACCCTCTTCTGTTATGTGGGGATTATGTAGTGACATTATGCTATGACTGTACATACAGGGAATCCCCTAAAAGCACAAGACAGATCAGTTGCCAGTAACTCTTCAGAATATTTGCTCTGTGTACCTTCAGAGTCATTCCTGTCTACATAGACAGAAGATCAGTGGTTCTGTTTCAGCCAGGGCTCCATGTAAGTGAAGGGACTAACTACCCTGGAGAATAGTGGTTTGAAGATCAGGAACCCATTTTTAACAGCCTGTAAACCTGCTTGTAGAAAGTGGAGGGGGATAGTGATGAACTCCATTTCTGATAGGTTTTTTTAATTTTATTTTTTTTCTTCCACTCTGCCCTTGATTGGGAGGCACTGTCATTTTAAAAAGAAAGGTTGCTTTGCAAAATTCTGAATTTGTTGAAATTTTCATGATATTTAAAAATATGTAATGGAAGTTAGGCTACTTTACAGTTTGAGGACAGTGCTTGCTGTACCCATCAGTACTGTTTCATCTGCTTGTCTTCATCCCTTTGCTGTTTTTGTCTTTGCTGGAAGCCCTTTGACTTCTTTGTTTGTGCAACGCTTAATATGAAGAAATCTTGAGCTATTATAAGGGTGCTCCTAGGCATGATAACAGGAATGGTAATAAATTTCATGTTAGTCAATTTGAGGCTCTGATCTCCAAAATCACAGCACTATATAAAACCAAGTTTTTAACGTCTGGCTCCAAACTCTTTTTTTTTTCCAAGAGCCAGATTGTGTCAAGGTTGGCTCTTTGTCTGGGGGGGTGGTGTGGAGTGGAGGGGAAGAGTATGTGAATGAACATTCTCATGAAATCTTTCAGAAGATAAGAATTTAAGTATTACGGAAATAACATACTGAAAGCGGAGGCATAGGTGCATTCTTGTGCATACTAATAGTTAGAGGACTGTTTCTTAATCCTTTTTTTATGGGTCTCTTTCCTTTATTCCTGTGGCAGGTAAGGAATGTGTTAGTTAACTTGTACAAAATAAATGTACTAGTAGATTGTAAGGTATTACTGGCATATGTTTTTATGGCACCCTAATAAATAACCTGCACAGTTTCAAAAGGTAGAGACTATGAGTTGTGAGCCTCACGCACTTTCTTTGGTCATAGTAAAACTAAATATTTTAAGTCAGTTCAACCATCTGTGTAGTTTTCACTGACATTTTCTCTGGGTATGCACTGGTGACTGATGAGTACTTCAGATATTTTAGCAGCTTTTAAAGTTGAAGTACTTGGTTGTCTGTCTGGCAAAAATGGTCGTTAGTAGTAGGTATAGTTTCATATGTTATGTAATACTGACCTAATACAAAAACTTGACTTGGAAAAGCTTTTTCCACAAACAGCTTGCCCCAAAGTAGAAAAGATTGAAATTCCGAACCTCAGTTTTATTTTAGAGATCTTGAAAATCTCATCTTAAAATGGAAGGCATTTCCCTAGAATTTGGTAATCATGTTTCTTAGGACATGCTGCCTTGTCACAGATGGATGATCAAAGAAATTCTCAATTGTTACTCAGAGCTCTATGTAAGAACATAATTTAGCTTTACATTAGTGGTTTGTTTTTTTTTTCCCCTTAGAGTAAGGAAATAGCAAACAGCACAGAACCCTTGACTGCCAAAGGTTTGATTGCCCATTCTCTTTGTTTTAGAATATAATATGTGGCATATAAAGCTCATTTAATAAATGTGGTCATGTGACATCAAGCCCATTAAAATAATCACTGTATATATGTGTACTGGTTGTCCACAGATATGGAGACACTAATGTGTAATTAAAACAATTGTATTCTTTAAATACGACTGAAAAATTTTAGCAAGAGAAAGCTGCATCCTGAAAACAGTTCAGTTGTCTTGTGCCTTCCTGTTAGTCATAAAGTATATTTTACCTGGATTTAGTGGGACCTTAACTTAAGGATTTTCCCCAAATTTAGCTTTCGTCTGTGTGATGGTTTTGTTTAGACTGGCGAGGCATTATATTAAGTACATTTATCTTTTTTAATGCTGGTTTTGGAAAAACCTGGATGAAGAGTCTTTGCTTGGTGAGAGTGGCAGTTGTTACAGCATCACTTAGCGAGGTGGGAACTTCTGGGTTACAAGCTTCTCTAAATAGTTGTAGAGTGATGAGGAGAGGCTGGCCATCACATCCTCTTGAAGTGGTAGGGCTGGTTAGAGATGATGTTTTAAGAATATAGCTGGGTAGCAAGAGAGAGAGAACTCATTATGAGGAAATAGTACAGGGAAGTAATTGTGCATTTCTGAAATACCTAAATAAATGCAGTAGGGAGGTGAGCTGGAGACAAGAATAAAGTGGTGAAACAAATCATGGGAGTAAAATTCTTGAGCAAAGAAAACTTGTTTTCCAGAAGTGGAAGTAGATACTGAGAAATAAAGCCCTAAGGCAAAGGCTGATTCTTCAGAGATGAAAACACACATATGGATATAAGTTTGTCAGATAAGAATGTGAAAGTTTAAGAAACAGCCTAATGATCCTTTGGAGTTGTGAGTTTTAATAGATAACATATGAAAAGGCAGCAAAAGATAAGGAGCAATCAGGAGTGTTTTATGGACTTTTTTTTGGGGGGGTGGGTGGTTGTTTTTTCCTCTGTGTTTTTTTTTCTTGGCTTGGGAAGTTCTTTATCTAATTGCTATATGCTTTTTTAGAAGTTGAGAATGAATTATTCCCAGCTGATGTTAACTTCTTTCTATAAAATAGATATTTTCTAAGATTGTTCTTCCGTAGTTCTTAGGTATAAAATAGGTTTAGTGCAAAGTGATTTTATAAGCATAAGTGGTTTCAGTAACTTGAAACATCAAATATGTGTGCCAAATCTTTTTCTAAAAAAGCTTGAGTTTTGTGTTCATTTAGCAGATGTTGTGAAATAAATTCAACTTCACTCCAGCAAGTCAACTGTTGAAAACCAGAAGTTGGAGGAGGACAAGGGGGGACAGGGAAGGTGGGAATCTGCTTGAGAAAGAATAAACTTGCTTGTGGTTGTAACATCTGAATGCTAACTTGGTCAAGTCAATACACAACTTCCTTCGGAATTTTGTTTTGGATGTTAAAACTGTCCAACATCTTTTACTGCAAGTTCTTGGCTTAATCTGCTCCTTAGTGGCTATGGTAGACATGTACACTCAGCGTGGTACTTCTTGGAAGGGATAGAGTTGGTGAAACAGGATGCTTGTTATAGTAAAAAAAAAACCAACCCAAAACCCTCAATAACAAGAAAACAAAACCCAGACACAAAGAACTCTATTACCTTTCCAAGAAAAGATCTCATGGGAAGAGTTTCTAGTCTGTGGAAGTCTGAAAGTGAGCAAAGAGATGAAATCAAAACTTGATTTTTCATGTCAGACTTGACTGAAATAATGTTTGTTGGTAGAACTTTTTTCCAAGTCATTAAGAATTACAGCAGTCAGAAGCAGGTGTGAGTGTTTCAGGTCCTAAATGTCAAATTGTCTGTATTAGTGAAGAGCATCTAAACAGATAGCGGTTTCTTCACTGCATTATATTCAGTCTTATACCACAGTTAAGTGATAAACAGACTTAAATGCAAACATCAGATACTGTCTCTGGAATAAAGCAATGTGAATTGTGCTGAAGTTTACATGCAGTTTCCACCCCCCAGGTGAACCTGTTGTTCTTGACTCTGTATAGAATCAAAACCACAAAACCGACAAAGACAAGTGTGTAAAAGAGGGTGAAAAACAGTCTCATGAAAAACAGTAATTTTTGTTAGTCCTTGTTTCTCACTTTATTGCATTCTGTTCCTTAATTAACATTAAATTACCATTAAACACACCAGAGAAGCTATTAAAATTTTAGGAAATACAAGTGTTTACCATAAATTGTAGTAATGACATCAACTCTGAAGAATGTTCATAGTTCTTAGAAGATTTTTCTGAAGTTCAGTTATCACAGGTTATATTTTACATTGATTTACAAGGTATTCCTGTTTGAGATAGTGAATGTGAATTCGTTTGAGTAACCTTTAACGCCCCAAAGAGACGAAGATTGAAGTGCAGGCACGTATCTGTTCATATTCTGATAAGATTGTCCATTTGATACTTGAATGAAAATACGGCCCAAAACGTTTGGCATGGTCTAATTTCTGCCTGTATAATTGCTTGGTCTTTGTTGGAATAGCACTGGACTGATGTAACCACCTACTGTCCATACAACCAGCTAGTGCGTGTTGGGTATGAAAGATGAGCTCCAGTTGCAGGAGTTAAGTAGGAATGGTTAAATCAAGTATTGAAAAGAAATAAGTAAAGAATGAAGTTTTTGTATATGCAGCTGTTAACCTTGGAGGTTTTTTTATGTGAATGAAAATGATGCTTGAGCTACTATGACACAGTACTGTACTTCTTTCTCTTTATAATGTGTGCATCTTGGCTTCTTTGTATTAAATTGTGTTTCTGTAGCAACTGTATTTTAAATTATTTTCTATAGTTTTCATTGTGCTTCAGATTTAAAACTTTCTGCTAACCCCTCACTTCCCCCCAAACAAAAACCAACAAACGTTTTATCCTTTTCTTTGTAGAAAATTGTAGAATCATAGAATCTTTAAGGATGGCAGGAACTTCAGGAGGTTTCCTAATCCAACCTCTACTCAAAGCAGGGTCAACATGGAATTCAGACCAAGTTACACAGCGATTTGTCTAGTTGGCTCTTCAAAACTACAGTACCTTTATGCCACCTGTTCTGCAGCTTGACTGTCTTGATATTAACAAGTTTTTTTATAGACAGCCAGAATTTCCCCTTTTTTAATTTATGATCATTGTATCTCTTCTGCTGTGTACATCAGTAAAGAGCCTTGCTCTGTTTTCAGAGTATCCCCTCTGTAGGTATTGGAAGACTGCTCTTCAGTCACCCAAAGCCTGCCCTTCTCCAGACTAAACAAGCTAAGCTTCCTCAGAGTCATCTTATGTAGTCAAGTCCCTTGATCATTTCAGTGGTGTTTACTGGAATTGCTCAAGTTTATTAGCATCTTTCTTGGACCAAGGAGCCCAAAACTGGACACAGTATTCCCCGTGTAGTTGAGAAAGACAGACACTGTTCTCCCTTAATGCACAGATGTTGTTTCAGCATAAAAGGCAGTCAGTTCAGTCGAGCACAATTTAACTGTGGTAAATCTGTTGGCTATTTTCGGTCATGTTCTCTTCCGTGTGACCAGAAATCAATAGTATTTGCACTGAGTTTCCTCAGGACCAAAAGGAGGCTGATGCTGACCAGCCTGCACTTCTCCATATCATTCTTTCCAACTTTTTTGAAGACAAATGTAATATTTACCTGTATTGGAGATGTCACAGCAAGACTGCTCTTTATCAGCTAGATCACTCTGCACTGGCAGATGCATCCTGTCTCTTCACGCAGGCTTGTATGGATCAGGATTTCTTAAGAGATGCTTGACTTGATCCTCTGCCACTACTGACTGTTCTTCCCCTCCTTGAACCTTGTCTTTAGACACAAAGACTTGGGAGACTGTGTCAGTGAAGACTTAATGCAAAGAAGGCATTGAGCACCTCAATCTGTCACTAAACCATCATATCTTCCTTATTTTTTTTATAGCTAATGTACTGCTAGAAGCTTTTCTTGGTAACCTTTGCCAGTTTGAGCTCTAGCTGAGCTTTGACTTTCCTAATACTATCGCTTAATTGTTTGGGTGATGTTTCTGTACTTCTGTGTACCATACCCTCTCTTCTGCACTTGAACTTAGTCATGAGATGCCTGTTTAGCCAAGCTGATATTCTGATACACCTGCTCATTTTCTTCAGTATCTGGATGGAACGTTCTTGTGCTAAGGTTATTCTAGGCTGCTTCCCACAGGATGCCCCCCACAATCCCCCTGAATTCTGTTAAGTGTCGGAATTCTGCAAAACTGAATTCTGCTGTCCTGAAGTTCAAGGTCTATGCTCTGCTACTTCTCACACTCCTCGGCATTTTGAATGTCTAAACCCAAGGATTCTACTGAATATCTTGCCTCCGATCACTTCATAATTTGTGAGTAGCAGATCAGGAAGACTTAACCCATGGTTGGCCCATCTAGCATCTATTTTAGGAAGCTGTGTCTGACACCCTCTGGAAACCTCCTGCCTTGTTTGCCTGCCCCTGTGCTGCCTCTCCAGCAAATGTCAGGGAAATTCATGTTCCTTCTAAGAACCAGGGTCTGTGATCTGGACACTTCCTCCTATTGCTTAAAGAGGAGTGCTGTTCCTTCCTTCACCCTGAGTGGGTGGTTGGTAACAAACTCCTACCATAAGGTCGCTTTCACTGACCTCTCCTCTGATCTGGACCTGCACCCTCAGTGGGACTCTCGCCCAGTCTATAGAGGAGCTCCAGGCATTTGAGCTGTTCCTTCGCATGGAGAGCAGCCTCTCCTCCCCTTCCTTGCCTCTCTTTACTCAGAACCCTGTATTCAACCGTCACCAAACATACCTATGACTACGAGAGCTATCCCACCGTGTTAGTAATTCCAGTGGTGGTGTATTTCTGCATCTGTAGTCAAAAGATTAGCTCATCCTGCTTGTTTTGTAAGCTTTGTATTTGTGTGCTGGCATGTGAGTTTGTACCAGTACAATCTCTTGACCTGTTTTATTCTTCCTGCAGGCTCTTTTTATTTTTCACAAGGGCACAGATGACACTACTAAGCAAGATCTGGAGCATATGAAGAGTGACTACAAAACTTTGGTGACAAAGGTGAAGGGCATGGGAGTGTAAAATCTATGGTTAGAACATTATTCTGCCAGCCTAACATTTCCTTTATATTAAATAAAGTCTGCAAACTCGAATCATTAGTCAGGAGTCCCTGCAGGCTGGAACAAATGTGTATTTCCTTGGAAGAAACAGAGTACTTGAATTACTCAGTCCATTATGATGCTTTCTGCAGGTCTTGGGTACAACTTTCAACAGCAGTCTGCTCAATGGGGAGTTCAGCCACTGCCCAAGTTGCACAAGGTAGATTTTTCTTGGTGTTTTTTAACACCTATAGTTTGCCAAGTCATTCTTCTTATTTTTGTAAGGATGAGGAGAGAAGTGTGTTGCCTGCAAGCAGTTCAAGATCATTTGGACACTTTATGTGGGTTATTAATCGAGCACTACTGTAGTGGGTTTAAGAATAGATAGCTTGTTCACAAAATTAGGGCACTTAACCTCTAAGATCAGTTTTCTCATTGTTCAGGCAAAGTAAAAAGTTGGAGTCATACCTGAAAGCCTTCTGTAATCCGAAGGAATGATCTAAATTTTTAAAATTAAAAGCTGTATCTTGTAGGTGTGTTACAAAAGTATGATGGACTGCAGCACAAAATTTGTACGTTCCAGCTATTGTGTGGCTGTTTAATTACCATTTAAATTCTTGTGGAGACTGAAGCTCTCTGGTGGCATACATGTGGTGCTATCCAACAGCAACAACAGAACATTAAATGTTTGATTGTAAGTTTATTGTTAGTCTGGTTTAATGTGGATAGCAAGCAATGTCAAAATGCCTGGATCCCGCTATTACTGTGTTAATATGCTCTGTGCAGTACTCGATACTGAAGCTATGCAGAATATTTCTGAATCCTTTCAAGAACTGGTAGTTGTGGCAGGGTTTGTTTTTTCTCTACTAATGTTCCTCCACATATGACTTGATCTTACTGCAGCTCTGAGAAGGGGGTCTATCTTCTCCGACCTACTAGGTAGTTATAAACTGCAGTAAGAGCTCTCCTTAGCCTTTTGTTTGAGTTCAGCAAGCCCAGCTCACTCAGCCTCTGTTCGTATGTCGTACTCTATGGTTTCCTGATAGTCTCAGTGGCCCTTTACTTCACTGTCTGCAGTGTATCAATGCCTTTCTTGTGCTGGAGAGCTTGAAGCGGGATACAGCATTGCAGATGAACTGTCACAAATCCTGAATACAAGAGATCAGTCAATTCTTTCAAATTTTTAATTCTTTCTGGCTATGCTTTTGCTAGTACAGGCTGGTCAAGGGTCGCCTTCACTGCTGCACAGGCACACTGCTCATGTTTTGTGGCCCAGTGGGACTCCAAGATCCTTTTCTGCAAGGCAGCTCCCTGCTGAGTCAGTGCCCCACCTGTAATTGTTGCATAGGCTTATTTTCTCCTAGGTAGAGGACTTTTTTTTTTCTATTGAACTACATGATATAAAATGTTTAGAGAGTACCAGTCTTCCTAGAAGTCAGTAACAAAAAAATAATTCCCATGCTGCTTTGCGAAGTCAACTCTTCGTTTTAAGAAGAAAAAGTAACTTAAAAAAAACTTTATCCAGAAATGGAGTGTACCATCTTCTTTTTAAAAAACTGAAACTACTTCTGCTGAACATGATTTTGAAGTTTTTTGTTTTTTTTTCTTTACAAGTGATGTTTATACTTGCCCGACAGCTTTGGAAACTAATAGAATTTGTGTATTTCATTAAATCCAGTCCCAGGACTTTGTTTCCTGCATTGCAAAAGTTGAGATGGAAATATGTTCAATCAGAAGATACGCAGATTGTGCTGCCAGAGGGCTTCAGGGTAGTGTTATAATTGAGTAGTTTATCATAGTAACTTTGAAGTTCTTGGATTGAAGACACAAGAGAATTGCCAAGTGCTTTTTGCAGGGAATTATAGTCATTTAAGGTTAAGAGGCTAGTGGCGGTCCATAGCCGTTAAAGACGAATTAACTCCATAGCAGAAATCCTCGAAAATCGTTAAAATAATAAAAGAGATACTGGGTGTGTATGGCAGAAATCCTAGAAAATGGTTAAAATAATAAAACAGATAGGGGGTGTGTGAAGACAGCAAAGGGTAGCCAAAACCTATTCTACGGATACATTCCCACTACCATGGGAGTTGTTTTTGAGAATTTTAATGTTTATGGTTGTTAGTGTGTTCCCAAACTAGGAACAAAAGTACTTGTAAAGAGAGGAGGGCTTTACTGAACAACCTTTTGCCTCCAACCCTGCAGGTGGCTTTCATAAAAATCCAGAAGGTATTCCTTGTGGCTTTAAGCTTCTAGAGTGCAATAGGTAGCCAGGTGAATGGTTAACTTACCTGTGAAAATACATGTTTTCTCCAGTTCGAGTGGTGTGTGTTTGTGTTCCTGGTTACCTTGCATAGTGATTGGGGGCTGGGAAAACAAATCAAACAGGAAAATTTTAAAGGGATGACTCAGCTGTCATTCTAGCAGGTGGTTTGGTCCTTTAGGAGTGTAATGGCAAAACAATACAAGTCTTGTTTCCCAAGAATGTGTGCTGCTTGAGTTATTTGGAGGAATTGGGCTAATGAAAAATATCAGTAACTCTTTAGATTCAGGAATCTGGATTCAGTTGTTATCACTTGGATTTTAGCTCCCACATTTTGAATGTTACTGCCAAGTTGATTTATCATTTAAAATAAATCCTTTGGAATGTATTACAAATTAATCATAATAAAGAATGTATGCTATATCTTCAAAACACTTGTTCTTAAATTTGTGGGGAAGTTATTTTTCTTCTGTTTTTCATGAACTTTTGGAAGTTCCATGAATTGTGTTCTAGCTGAGGTTTGTTTTGATGTCAGTTCTAGATAGTGTGTTGAATCCTGACCTGTTTGGCTGTTAGGGGATTTTTTTTTTATTAATTCTTAAGTGCATTGTTCTGTGTGACATACAAATTTTAGATATGCCTTGTTGGAAAATAACAAAAAATGAGAGGAAGAGAAATGCGTCTTCCTTGTAAGTTACATGGAGTGTTGGTTTAATCAAAGTTCTTTTCAGGGTATTTGGTTTTATGCTGATTTTTTTGGTACCAAATGTGACACAAGTGTGTATAGCTTTGAGCTGGTATGTGGTAGCCACTTTGAAAACTTAGCAGGAACAGAAACTAAATTTCATATTTGAAGTTCTATGACTAGAAATACATACTTACCTTACTTATGAAGAAATTGGATAGGAAAGAATCCTAGCGCTGTGTAACTTTGGCAAGAGCTGCTTTTTGAAGTCTGTGGCAGTTACTTTTTTATCAAATACAATATGCAGTTTCTCTACTGTTCTTATTGAGTTCTTTGTTAATATAAATAAACAAACATCTGAGGACTTGAAAGAAGTTGCAACTGGTGCTTTAGATTCCCTTCTCCATAAATAGCAAGTTGTTTTCACTTTAAATGTATTTTCATTTTGTGTAATGTTGTTCTAGGTTAAAGACAAATGGATTAGTAAATATTTTCAGAACTACTGCCTGTCTAGGACTTGTGTTTGTCATTCAGATGCAAAATCAGGTACTGCCATGTAACTATTGGACATCAGAGGTAGCCTTCAGTTTTGTTGTTAGGAATGCCACTGTGTTTGCCAGATTGGCACCTCAGAGCTCTCTGAAAGGGAGGAAAATTTTGTTGGTCTAAAACACTTATTGACGGTGAATGGCTATAACCAAATGAAATAATTGTGTTTCTTCTAGAAAGAGAACTAAATTTAAGCAACTTCTTTTCTGATGAAAAGCTAACAGGGTTAGGCCTGGAGTCTAGTGATTTTCCCGATCAGAAAAAATCATAAATTTAAAAAAATGCATTCAGTAGAAGCTTGTCTGAAATACACCACTTGCAGTAAGACCATCAGATCAAGAGGCTCTTGTATGCCTGTGAACTTGTACGGTGCCCATACCTGACAGGCTTAAAAACCAAGCAAAATGAATAGGGAGTTTTACTGAGAGCTGAATTTTTTTTATGCCTTAGTAAGGCTTTTGACTTTGGGTTCTATGTGCCTAGAAAAGCATAACCAGGCAACCAGAGCTAGCTGCAAAATGGGCAGCTGCTTTAAAAAAGACCCCTATAGTCTTGGAAGAGTTGAAGAATTAAGTTAGGGATTCACCTGGGTATGTTCAAGACTCACAACTATGATGGGAGCCCAAACCAGATTAT
>NW_009626208.1:9195-40630 GCF_000690535.1 Cariama cristata | reverse complement strand
GACATCTGAGTAATAGGAGCTTACTACAGTCTAGTAGTGTTGTTTTCAATTTTTGCATCCTTGTATATAAAAGGTTTTGCATTTTGTATAAGGATTTCTTATTTATATATAATTATTGAATTTTTGATGTGAAGATTGTTGCAAGGCTTTAGCATCTGGTTGCCTTGGTTACTGGCTCTTTTGTAAGAGTTGTGATGTTTATTGCGGTGCTGATGTGTTGTCAAACTCAATTCTGATCTTGTATGTTGGAGAAGTATGGGCTCAGAGCTGACCAAGGTGAGTGTCTGTATTTACCAAGATAAGTGAGTCTAGAAGACAGAAACAGGTAGTGCTAAGTGGCAAACAGATTTGCTTCTGAAGTCATAAACTTTATACAGTCCAAGGAAAGAAGATGGGGATTGAGAACAGTGTCTGGATGTTTTGAGTGGGTTGAGTGGCTAAGCAGAATAATCATCAACTGAAATTTAAGTACTGTAACAAAGGAAATTTGTGCACTCCTAGTGCTGTTTGAAGCTGCATCATGGCGTGCTCCAGAGAATGTTGATGCTTTAAAACTTTTAAAAGTGTGTCTTAAGTTCACTAGATTGTCTTTAGAGAGGAATGAAAGATGAAGCAATTCAGAGGAATTCTTGCTATGAAACAGGATTTGCTCCAGTTGCTCCAAGCATCCCTGTTTGTAATAAGTTTGTATGTTATGTGACCTAGTCTTCAACATCTACAAAATATGTATTTAATTAAATTGTTATTGGAACATAGCAGGACATGTTTATGAGTAAAGCTCCCTTTAATAGTTCATCTGAACTTGCTGTCAGGATGTCTTGTACCATTCTAGTCCAATTCATGTTTCTATTCCTACTGAAATACTTCCTTTTGTGTCTGTTTTCTTAAAGCTGCCTCTGCACCTGGATTATCCTGAACATATTTTATGCTAAAAAGAAAAATAGATGGACAAGAGAGAGATAATACTAAAAGCTTTACTAAATCTGGTATAGACGACAGTTTCAGTTTCTTTTTCAGTGAGCGGTATCAACTTTGCTGCTGATACACTAGAAGAGACAAGTATTCCTTAATGGAGTTTTCTTAGATGATGGGACAATATTATCTGCATGTGAGAAGACAAAGCTGAGCTTGTGTACATGTTGGGTGAGATAGATGTGTTGAGTAAGGTCTAAGATGCACTTGGCCACACATACTATGTCAAGTGCAGGAGTTCTGAGAAATATGAATTTTTCGTAGGGTGAATGTATTGTAGGTATTTGAAGTTAAATATGAAGTAGATTAACCTTTATAGTATAATTTTCCCTGTGTCTTTGACCCAGACGATTTCTTTTCAAAGCTATGTTTACTTCCAACACTTCTTATGAACACTGATGTTTTTGAAAGCCCACCAAGATTAGATGTTAAGGTTTAGCTTTCTGTACTTGAAGCCCACTAGTGAGACCATAATCAGCTGCCAAACTTCATAAAGGAAATGTGAAATATTATGTTGCCCACAAATACCAGCTGTAAACCATTAATGTCTGTATTAGTTCAGTAACTTCACAGTCACAAAGTTTGTTTGATTAATGGGGTCACCTGTGGCAATCTGCATCTTTGCAGCAGTGTTAGACCTACTGTGAACAGCATGATGAAGTAGTAGTTCATCAAGGTTTTAGTCTGTTTTTTTTCAAATGGCAGATAAGCCTTGAGGGAGAGCATGCTGGAGCAGGCAAATGTTCAGAAGGTAAATACTTCATTTTAAAACACAGACAGAGATGGCAGTTATCAACTGAACTCTAAATGGTTTAAGGAGAGTCAACTTCATGAAGAACAGTTCTCTTAGAGCATTGTCCAAGTAATTTTGCTTACAGAAGTGGAAAACTTCAACTTAGATACTAACCTTCAGAAAGGATTAATAGAATGGTTGATATTATGTGTTGCAATATAGGCTGTGCCAATCTGCAGGAGTAGAGGAAAAAGCAATCTCAAGACATGCATTGATCAAGGAACATTGAAGTCGTCTTGGGAATAGGGAGCTGCAGACTTCACCAGGAGAAGGAAGTTGAATAGCAGGAGTGTTCTTGGGGCTGAAAGCAGAGAGGAACAGAGCTGATGTGTGAGATTGGTCTCACAGAGTGGATGGGAGGGATGGTGTGGTGGAGAGACTGCTGTGTATATGACAGAAATGCAGTTCTGCATGCAGTTGTTCAAGCTGAGTAAAGCTGTGCTGAGAATTAAGTCTTACCAAAATGTACAAAAAGCAGGGCCAATGACACTGTGTTGCCCCGTATACCTTAGCTGACTCCTGTTGGCCTTGGAGGATTCTGACTGGCTTAATACTGTGCTTTGCTAGGTCTCTTCTGAGATACAGGCAAGAGAAAACTTCTGAAGGAATGACATGAAAAGCAGATGGGAAATAAAATGCGAGTGAACCACAAGATATTTATGCATTGCTTACTCCAGACTTAATTCTTTCCAGTGCTTTTTGTAGTCAGGTCATGCTGATGCACCAGTGAGTAGTTAATGATGCACCAGGGTGGAAGAACTGAACTGAGAACAGAAGAGGAAATTAAGCTGGAAAATCTGAAAAATGTAGGCAGTGATTCAAAGGTATTCTTGGAGAAAAGCACGATTCAATCAACAGGATAAAGGCAAATGGAAGAGAATGGCTGGTACCTGCAATAAGAGTGCCCTGTAGTGTTTTTTTTTTCTTTAATGGTCCTTTTTTAAATGTAGTTAACATAAGTCAAGCAAGGATACTGTCTGTCTTGTTCGTATAGCTGAAATGTAGGGATTTCCGCCCCCCCATCTCCTTATCATTATCCTTAGTTCCTATCTGTGCTAAAGGAAATGGTTTCCTGACAGGAGAATGTGTTTCTTCTATTATTTAAGTATGTCCCGTGCTAAAATGCATAAACTAACTTTTGAAAGTTTATTCTATCTGTTTTTAAAACATTTTGACTTCAGAATTGTATTAGTGTTATTTTGACATTTATCTATAACAATCAGAAATAAATTTCAATATTATGAAACGCTTATTTCTGCACTCTAGCATGTATCTAGTATTGCTTCAATCCTGTCAGTGTTTTGCTTATACCTTAGAACAATTCACTATGAGATTGATGTACTCGCTTGAAAGATACGCAAAAAATATTAAGTATTATATGCCTATATGGCTTCTGTTTTTAATGGCAGAATTCAGTAAAAAATTGTCTTTGTGGACAATGTGTAGAATTATTGGTCTGAATTTTAGGGTTTAGATATTTTTTTTTTAAATAGCCCTTTATCTGTTCTTTCTGTTGTCTATGGCAAATTAAGTTGCCCTGGAAAAGATGGAGATCTTAAACTGTAGCTGGTTTGTCCCTGGCACAAATCTTGTAGACATGTAGGCTAGGGTTTTTGTCACAGTGAACCCTGAGCTTAATCACTGTCGTTGCAAATTTCTAAGTACCAGACTACCCTCCGTTATGAAGTGGCTTATACTGTATTGAGTTTAGTTCTTTGTGGTTTTAGGTTGGTAGGGATTTTTTTTTTTAGCTTTTCAATTCCAGTAAGTGAATGCCCCAGCATGTTAAAATGATATTCAAAGGAGCTTAATTCCATATCTGTTTGCATCTGAGAGTTAGGGAATACGTGAGAAAACAATTATGTATGTTTAGGAATATGAAGAGTTATTTCCTCACATGAATGAGTACAATTACCTGTACTCATCTAAATATTTACTTTTTTGATAAGTGGAGGATAGTGTACATATTAGGAAAAAAACCTCTTCATTTTCATAATTAGAAGCATTTGGGGAAGTTACTAGATTTACTAAAAAATCAGTCCTGTTTCTTCTCTAAATATTGAAAATGTACCTTTTTAACAAGCTTAAACTTCAAAATATGTGACTGCCTTTATTTGACAATGTGGGTCACAGTAGAAAAATCAAATTTGTTACCATGACAATTGCTTTTCATTTAATGCCTTAGAAGAATATTACTTCATGTCAGCAGAAAAAAATGATCTTGATTCAAAGGAAGAAATCACCTATGCTTGAACACTCGTATATTTCTTAGTAGTAGTTCTATCCTACTAATAGGACCTCGTGTGAGGTGAAAAAAGACTGGCTTAAGTAGTCGCCATACCGGAAGGCTTGTATGGATATGCATGTATGATAGAAAATTACTGGAAATTGTGCCAGGCAGGAGCACTTTCCCCCCGTAGAATGGTATATCAATGATTACAAATGATTAAACTGTTCTCAACGTTTCAAGAGCTTTTGCGTTTTGCTTGCAGTATTACTTGCTAGGCACTTAGAAGCCATCTTAGGTAGCCATCTATGGAGCATTTTTCGGGATAGAAATGTGATAGCTGAGGCCGTCCTGGAAGTTCTGACTTGTACTCCTTCCTTGAATTCCTCTTTGTACCTAGAGAAATACCCAACTTGAAACAGCACTTAGGAACACAAATCTGATTTTCAGAAATTACTTCAGGGTGTTAAGGTTTGTGCAGGTGTCAGATGGGTGCCAAATGTACTCAAAAATAATACTGTAATCTCGCTTTTTGTCACTGAATTTTACTAGAAATGGGGGAGAAGTTGAACCTTCTAAATACCAAAGAGGTGTATCCCAGTGCACATGAATGCAGGAACTATAGTGAAAATGAATTGCATAGGAAAGGCCTCTACTTGCTGTGGATTTGTGATGTCATATTCCTTTTAGAAAATGCATGTCTAGCCTCATGGCTAATTTTTTACAGTAGATTGTTTTCACTTTATGGTAGTCGACAACAAAATTTGTCAGAATGCATTGTTTACAATCTTATCTTTAGAAAAATACTGAATGCTTTTTTAGCATGAAAACTGTTACCCCACAGGCTTGTATTTTTGATATTTAGCAGCTTTTGGTAGCTGTAAAATGTGACTTGGAAGAAAAAAGTTTACTCCAATATTAGAAAATTTATTTTTCATAGAAGGCTTTTTGTATCTAGGAAACTGACACTTCAAAAAAGTTGGTGGTGATGTGATGAAGAGTATATCTGTTTTTATTAATTGTAAGTTTGCTGCATATTGCTTATTATGTTAAAATATGCATGGCTGAAGACCAGGAAGAAAGGCCAGCTGTTTGTCTTGGCCCTGTGGGTTATCACTAGATCAGGTAGAACAATCTGGATGGGGAGAAAAAAAAAAGCCAAAAACCCCACAAAAAAACCCCACCAAACCCCAAACAGTGGGACCTGCTGTTGAGAACTTTAGGAGTGCCTAGCAAAGGCAAGTCTAGAGGAGAGAAAACAACAACACAGTACCTGTGGCACCAGCAGATATTTGATGTACTGTTTTGAAATGAAATGATAGAAAGACTGTTTACCTTGGGAAACAAAAGGAGTTATTCTTGGTTTGTTGTGACTCTAAAGATGCTGAAGTTCATGTACTGAGAGCTGTTCTTAAGTATAGGATCAGTCTTGCAAGAAGGATTAGTTTATAAATTCCTATATTTTTTTGACTCAACTTTCAAGTAAATAGAATTTGTCTCAAACTAGAGTGTTTTATTTTGATGTCTATTCTATTAAGATATGAGTTTAGACATGAAACTCTAATTTTTTTTGGGTGCTCACTCCAAAGAAAAGCTGCAAAAAAGAGGGAGGGATAATATCTGGTTACAGTGGGTTTTCCCTGTTGTGGAAGAGATACCAGTTGCTTACTAGTTTTGAATCTAGCGTATAAATTAGCACAGACTGAGAGAGAGCGCAGGAGGTAATACTTGGTATGTGACCACAGGAGGAAAGTGTGTCAGTGCGTAACAGAGATGTTAGGAAACTGAGTTCAAAGACGCAAGCTAGGAATTGGCAAAGGGTGAACACACATGGGCAAGAGGTCAGTGTGAGTAACAGTATTTTCTGAAAACCAGCGTTTTGAAAAAACTGGGATCAGGAGGCTGCCCAGTTAGGATCCTTGGAAAAAAATAAATAAACTGTTCTATAACTTTGCACATCTTCCCATCAGATCCTTGGAAAAACGCTTAGGAGTCAGTGAAGTAAGTCATTTTTTCCTCAAGCTCTGTGTAGCCTGAGTTTCTGCGACAGGCTAGACTCATTTCGGTTTAAAGTAACCCCTGAGTTTGATCTTCATTTGGGGGTACAATGTTCTGTTTCAGCTGTATTATTCCAATTGGGTCTTGAATATATTTAGCCTCTTACAAGATTGTAGTCTTGAGGGAGCAGGAAGTGTATAGTGAGCACCATTACTGGAAATACAAATGGAAGAAACTGCTTGTATTGAGAGCAGTGTACTTGGAGGAGGCGGCAAAATGCATCAGGATTGATGACTTGCTTTTTGAGATTTTAATGTAGACATTATCAGTTGCTCAAATTGGACACACTAGATGCTCCGATGATGGAGATACTTTCTGCTAACTGGATTCTGGATGTCAGTTATAGTTTCTGAACGCTGGTTTCTTTTTCCTCTGCAGTGATCTGGAAAAAAATAATATCACAAGAATCACGAAGACAGACTTCACGGGACTGAAGAATCTCCGTGTCTTGTAAGTATAACACAAAACTTATCTTTCTTTTCAAGACTATTTTAGGGTGCTAGTACTAAGAATGTCCATAATTCTAGAGAACAAACACTAGCAATTTCTGTACCTTATTCAATTATTAGTTTTCTTTTAAACCAGGCAACTGAAATTGTTTGTGATGTGAAACATTAAATTTCAGTTCCATGCTAAAGTCTGAAATTAGTTTCAGAGCTACTTAATTGTTTGTGTTTCTTACTAGCTTTTAATAAATACTGTGGTAAAATTTTTGATCCACTTTACAATTGCTTATGCATAAATTAATTATACTGAAACACTAGCCAACAGGGCTTTCAGACTTTGGTCACTTTAAGGTACAGTTGCATTAATAGCACTTTTGCAGAAGATAAAGCAGAAGTTGAGTAAGGATAGCTGTAGAAGCTGTACACAAGGAAACCTCTGAATTTTTTTAGTCTAATATGAAGTACTAAATACACAAATTTTAGGTGGTGCTGTCTCTTGATTTTAAAGTATCAGTCAAGAGCTTAACTATACTTATAAATGGGCCTTGATCGGCAAAAGGGGAAACATCAGGCTACAGAATTTTAATTTCTGACTTCCTATTTTCTCTTCCATGAACCTCAAATGGCACCACTAACATAGCGATGAAAATTAGAACTACTTCATAGATATTTAGTGCAGTTAAACATAGACTTTTTTTACTAAGAAAAAAAATCTTGGGCTAAAAGAACAAGAAATCGATTCTGAAGCTATTTCAGTCATTTTAAGAAAATTTGGAGGTTCTTTCTATTTGAAGTGAATTCATTTTTCCCCTTGAAATTTCTCTAACAGTTCTGAATTACATCAAGTAGTTTAAATTCCTTTCACATCAACATAAGAGCAGACATAGATATTGACCCCCCTGCCAGAAATACTGGAGGGATCTGGTATCTGCTTTGTGGAAATGAAGTTCATTGCATTACTTTTACATATAAAATCAAATATGCAGCTTTAAATATTTGAGCAAGTATGAGGGTGGGGGGGAAAGCCAAGTGAGAGAGAAAAAATAATTTTCAGTGTCATGTACTGAATTAGTTGAGGCTAAACTCTTAGGTTCTTAGCTTTTCTGGAGCTCTGACTTACAGTAACTGTTGATTTCTGCCTTCACTGGGCTTGTATTTGGGCACTGAGTGCTACTGCAGCAATGCAAATTTGCAAGTTTTCTCAGTGAGAAACATCGCTGTGTTATTGGGGAGATCATACCTACATGTGTGTAGATCTATATGTTTAAAAGCAGTGGCTGAGGTGTTATTACTGAAAATGTTTCTGAAACATGAAAAGTATTTATTTGTTAACATTAACCAATGGTAAAGTTAAAATTTCTAGTTTTACTTTAAAAGAAAAAAATTGATATCTAGTTCTGTTTATCAAGTGTCACTTGCATAATAGTGACTACATTCTCTGTGTGTGTGCCGTCTAGTTCACTTGCATTGTTTTACTGAACTGTTGCACTTAATTCCAGGTTTTAGTGACCAAGACTAAAACCTAATCTTGACTTGGTCTTGGCACTGACAGAAGCAGGTTGATTTTACTGCTCTTTTGACCCACTTCTTCTGAAACAGCTATCAGAAGTTGAGAAACACACAAGTAATCTCACCAGCACCTCCTTTCTGTAATTCTTGATTGCCCTGTCCAGTCAGTGTTTTCCTTTGAGTATCTTCTAAATTAAGTCCTTAAAACTGCAACTGTTGAACTGTTAAAATTATTGAGTGGTAGTTTGATCAATGAATTGATTGAATCCTGCCAATGAAAAGGCAAGTCTTTTCTCCTGCTACTTTAACACTTTCGAGCAAGTTGTCATATACAAAGAAAACATTTCAAATCTATTGGAAGAGTTTTCATTCCTGTGGTGTTTCTCTCATCTCTAGCAATGGAGTCATTTGGGTTTTCTTGGCTCCCATCCCACCTGTCAATACCATTTTGGAAGTCTTTTAAAATATATGTACTATGCTATCATTAATGTCAGTAATTGTTTTGGTTTGGTTGGTTTTTCATAGTGTCAGACATTGCCTAATGCTGCTGCAGTCATTTATGCTGAATGCCCTTAATAAGCAAAATACGCAACTGTCATCTTGACACGAATTTTTTGTCCTGTGTTCATTACAGGTTTATGTAACACATTTGTTTAGCCTTTGAGTAGTGTGGTGTTTGCCAGACAAGTCATTAGGAATAAAACCAGAATACACCTATTAAAAATATTTATATTGATTTTTATTTTCCTATGTATGAAGACCCTCTGAAACCCAAGACATGCCATTTCATTGTCTGCTAACATATCCTTTTTTGTTCGCTGTTGTGTATTTCCCTAGCCTACATATTCCTGTCGTATCTCGTGTGTGTTTGCAGTTTTTCTTGTTTTACTTTATGCACTTCTGCTCTCTAGAGGTCCTTCAATTTTTTTCTTAGTTTTTCTTCACTTTCTCTTATGGTATCTTCGTAATTCTGGTTATTCTACATTACTGACACCCTATTTTCCTCACCCTACACCCCCATCAGGTGTGATGGGGGTATAGTAGGAAGCACAGACACATGAAACCTTTCCCAGAGTTCCTAGAAAGGTAGTCTAGTCCTCTTTGCAGACATCAGAATGAGGACAACAAGTGATCCAGAAAGTGGTAGAACAGTACAATAGAAGAAGGCTTCCAGTCTCAAACAAACAATATAGATGCAAAATATTCCTTTGTACGTCTTTTTCCTTTTGTGCCTTATAACTTCATCTTTTTTTCCCTTTCCTCTTGCAGTTTTTCCTCGCCTTCCTTTTAGGAACATGCCTTTGTTTCACATGTTTGGAGTTTAACTTTATCTTTTGGTCTTCATATGTGGTCTTAGTTGTGGAATACTCGCTTGCTGTCTGTCTTCTCAACTGCTATCTGGTTGAACAGCTCTGAGCATCCTCATAGGATTGAGTGCAGAGGGGTGGCTGTTGAGAACAGGCAAGAATAGTCCTTTTTCACTAGTTAGTCTTGGCTGAGCCCAGACTTAGTGTGTTAAATTCTTCCTCTTTATGTGTTTTAGCTGAAGCCACGTAAAAAGTTCAGAGAGCCTGGAGATTTAGTCTATGCAACTCAATTCTCTTACAGAAGCAGAAAATGGGTATGTGCTGGAAGGCAGCACTGAGAGAGGAAAAAGGTTGGCTTAAATGGGACTGTTGGTATCTTGATTCCTTGGCTGCCACTTTACCTATAAAGAACATTGCTGCTGTGTAAATGAGTAGTCATTTCCTGCACAGTGTAAATCAAAGAGAAGTCAGTCTCCATTGCTTATAACTTGTACTTGTCTCAGTCTCAAGCGGTGAAGAAAAGCAGAGACAGACACAGTGGAAACCTGGGAATTTTCCCCTTATGTTTTTGCACCCTGTTGTATGGCAGGACTGTATGCACTTGTCACACATAGCTGCCATGGCTGTATTTCTGGAGGGATTGAACCCCTTTGGATTACTTACCAAATGATTTACTCTGGAACAGGCCTGCAATCTTTGCAGAACATAAAGGCTGCCAAAAAAAATGTTAATGTTGAGTGGGTTCCTGATACGGGCTGTAGGAGTCAGCTGTCTCAATTAAATTACATACATGAAGAGTAATATACTAAGGATGTAACAGTCAACCTCTAGGCCAACACCTGTCTGACCATAATGGTTACAAAAGTTTAGGAACAAAAACATATGCAAATCTGACAGTCAGGAGGCAATTTTTGAATCAGTTTCCTGTTGATGACCAAGAGAAACAGTGCTGTTCTGTCTAGATTTTTTTAATACTCTCTAATTATAACTGTTACTGGTACTGCTGTGAAAAGTGATTTTGTAGCATGTGTGAAGAGGACTAGGGAAGCTCTTTTATTCTTTTGTCTTAAAATTAACTGGTGTTTCTGGAATTACAGACACTTGGAAGAAAATCAGATTAGTGTGATAGAACGTGGAGCATTTCAGGATCTAAAACAACTTGAACGGCTGTAAGTATTTCTATTTATATACCTGTGGAAAACATGCGGGTTTTCTGTTTCACAGTTAATGGTCATTCATAATATTGCATGATTATAAAATTAGCTTCCTTTAAGAAAAACAGAGATGGGTACCTGCCTAAATTAATGTAAACTCCTAAACACAGTTGAATTTATATTGCCTGATAGCTGATACTTGTAATGGAATGTACAATTGCTTGCCAAGAAAGTAGAACTGTCAGTGACACTGGAATCTTAATAACATTATCAAAAGGACATTATCTGAGCAACTCTGAAAATTGATATGTAGGTGAAAAAATATTTGTTTATAATAATTTCATATATAGTAGGTTATATATTTGTATTATATATATGTGAAAATCTGTGCTAATGGAAGTTGCATCTCCTTTGAGAACCATGATATTTCTAAAACTGCCTTTAGAGTTAATTTTCTGAGTGGCTTCTTTTCCTTTAAAGTTGCCTCATGTCACTGATACCAGTCGATTCCAGGGTATCATGCAAGACTTAGTGGAGAAAAGATAGTAGATTTCCTCTCCTTTTGATAGCAATTAAGTTTATTTTTTTCTTTTAAAAAGGTGAATATAACAAGTATCTTAATCCAGAGCCAGATTTACAGAAAAGTACTGGCCCTACAAGAGTATAAGTTTAAATATCAGAAAGTACAAAAGTAATGCTCTATCCGATTGCTACTCTTCGTTGGGTGTACTGTTTAGTGTTTTCATGAAGCTAGTTTAATTCTGTCTGCTTATGATGGGAGCAGAAGAAAATCTCTGTAGTACTGAAAAACTTCTGGGAATTGTTCTTTGTTAGAGGTGGGTGACTAGAATGAAGTTGCACGCTGGGTTGGAATGCCTATTTGTTAAATAGAGAGGCAGGTTTTTTATGCTTGATTATTAACTCTGTTATCTGCAAAGCATTTGTTGTAGGACTTGGTATTTTCTAAAGGATATTTTCTAAAGCAGCTTTCAAGAGTTAAGTTCCCACTAGCAATTGTTCAAGAGAAGTTCAGAGTATTGAGCATATGCTATACTAAAACTGTTTCACATGATCTCAGGATTAGGTTTGCATTTAAGTTTTTTAACTAGTATGTTGAACTTTTTAAATGAATCTACTTGGGGATTTTGTCTTGAATTACAAAGCTCCATTTGTGGCAATAAGGGACATGAGTTTTAAATTCTGATTATAACCCATTTTTACCTATATTCAATTAGAAAGCCCTTTCAGGATGAGAGTTTTGCCATAGCTGGTTTATTTCATATTTCTTGGGTGGTAAAACATAACTGACTTAACTTTCTGAAATTAAACATAGCCTGACAGTGTAGAAAAAAGTTAGTTCATGTTATAGCTCATCTTCGAGAGTCAGCATCCTACTAGTAAGTCCTAGTTTTAAGCTCCTTTATATATAGACGTATGTGTGTGTATATATATAAAAATAAATCTTTCTCATATTTCTGTTTAGTTAAAGATAGATTTAGTTAAACTACAAAATGAGTTTTGAAAAAAATCTGGGAGAAGAACTATCTGTTAGTAACCAGAAGTTACATTCAAGTGTCATCTTTGTGTGTTGTCTTTCTGTACAGCCTGCTCTGTTAGCAAATAAAAATGATGATGTTTGTGTAACCAGAAGTTAGAAAATATGGTACTTTTAATAATGCCTCTAAGCATGTGATGTTTGAAAGTCTTAGGTGTGGTTTTGTGGTGGTTTTTTTTTTTTTCCTGGTGCAAACTCTTAACTTGGCCTCTCAAACATACTGCATCTCTGCTTCTCTTTTAGGATTGCCTGTCATTAAAATATTTCTTAGGTTAATGTAGTAAGGGAGGCCTGGAAACTTGCAACTTTTTGGTATTTTAGCTTAAATCATTTTAAAGGCAAAACTATGTGTGTTTTGCTATGAGTCAGTAGGCTTTGGAGAATGAACTGTGGAAAGTTTGGCGTAACTTATAAAGGCTTAATTGCAACATTTTAGGTAATATTAAAGCTATTTTATTAAGTATTGTCAAACATTGCAAAATGTTAATGAAGAAAGTATGCTGGTTGAATTCTTAAAACCTGGCTTTTTTCCATTTAATTTCTTTCAAATAACAAATAAAAATTCCTTATATTGCTTCAATTTTTGGAATCATATTCTTTTTTGATTTGTTGAAGTAGATGCAAAAGTCATCTAACTCAAACAAATTAGCTGCATTGGGTCAGACTTTGAAAAACAAGAGTAATTTCTGTTTCTGGCAAAATACTATATATAAAGGTCTTTGATTCGAAGTAACAGTGGAAGTGTGCTATTCCACTCCTTGCCCCATGGTAATCATTCAAAGAAGTGAATATTATTTTAGTTCAATATATTTTCACTTGTCTGGATATTGAAGCAAATCCATTATTATTAACTGAGTAAATTAGCAGAATTTTGTTTGAAGTGTCCTGCATAACAGTCTAAGTAAATTTTAAATAAAATGTCTATGGACTGTTAACCACTGCTGCCAAAAGCACCATGATGATGGGTCTCCAGTTATTTGGATTTTACTCTGATTTTTTTTTTAGTTTTTTAATTTTTTTGTGGGAGATTAATGCTCACAATACCAATGGAGCATCTAAAGGTATTACTTAGATATAGGGCAGGATATTGTCAAAATTGTATATTAGTTTAGTACAGTTTGGCAATATCAGTTGAAGGAAGCACATAATGCAAGATATGTTAAAATGACGGACAGTACAAAGGTGAGAAATGATGTGGAAGGTAGAAGCCACTTCTTACTTTGGTATATTTGTACTCAGCTTTTCAAATATGCAGGAGTTTTAAGCATTGCCTCTTAGCAAAAGTCAGTGGTTTTGGTGTAAGTCGTTCTGCTGAGTCCTAGGATTCACAATTCTTGAGAAAGACTAGTGGTACTCACCATAGTGGAAAACCCATAATGTTTCTGGTGGTTTCATTCCAATAAGTTTCTATAGTTTTATTCCAGAACATGTAAACTAGTGGTGAGGTGGCTGTCCGTTAAAACGTGAAGCAGTTAATGGACAACAGGAAGAGATACAATTGGTGGATACAGCTTACTATCTTCTACTTGTTGCACTGTTGTTGAAACTCAGACAAATAATGTTTCTGGTGGTTTCATTCCAATAAGTTTCTATAGTTTTATTCCAGAACATGTAAACTAGTGGTGAGGTGGCTGTCCGTTAAAACGTGAAGCAGTTAATGGACAACAGGAAGAGATACAATTGGTGGATACAGCTTCCTATCTTGTTGCACTGTTGTTGAACCTCAGACAAATCAACAGAGCTTTTGTGCACTGTAATACTGTATGGCTTGTAGAGCCTACGTGTCGATCTGACTTGTATGTCTGAAGTGCTAGAACGACTTTAGTGTGGTACCTCCCAGGCTTCTCTAGCTATCACCTTTCCTTTAGCTTTGAAGTGCTTCTTTCCAAAAAGTACCACTAATTGATGTTGAATGATATTTTGCAGGGCAGATATGTGTGTCTGTTGAGTAAGTGTTTAAGAAGCTATGGAAATGTTCTGCTAAAACTAGAAAGTGCCAGTTGTAAATTTTGATAGTCTGCCCTCCTTGCCAGTAGCAGGGTAGCAATTTTAGAACAACACCTGTGCCTGTTGGTGTATGGAAAGCTTCAGAAACTGTAGGTTTTTTTTCTCTAATTCTGTTCTGCAATTTTTTCGTAATAGTTAACCATAAAAGGTCTGACTTTGATTCTTTTTCCTGTTTTTGTTCTTTGTGGTTTCAAATAGCATGTGTATGCCTGTACAAACACAGTGCTATACTAGTACACTGTATTATACCCAAATTTACTTTGGACTTTAGCATTTCAGCTCTATGCGTTGCTATTAACACAGTGTATGACTTTAAGATCAAATAATTATGAGATTTTATATACAAAGATGATCAAGAAGAGAGGCATACTGGTGGACCTAAAAGATGAACTGAAATTTCTTCCAGAGCCAGATGTATGTCACACATTTATGTGAAAAATGAGGCTGGATATAAGACACCAAGTGATCCTGACTTTTCCACAGCCAACTGCCAGAAATTGTCACGTAGCTGTATTATCTTCAAAAGACTGGACTTTGGCTGATGGCTGGTTCTTTCTACTCAAATTAATGTCTTTAGCTAGCATAAAAGATCTCAACATATGAAAACACTAAAAATGTGTTTTTGTTGTTTAGAGGAGGGGGGGGAAAAATGTATAAGCATGGCCAAATCACATCTTTTCGAAGTTGGAAAAAATAATTAGCTTTATAAAAAACCAAACTAGAATCCAGATTTTAACCGTAGCATATACATGTATGGTTTTGGTTTTGTGCACGCTAAGACAGAGGTCAAAATGGAAATTGTATTTGACCTTTAACTGCAAAGATGCTCCTGTGCATTGAGTCTTTGTAAGTAGCTTCCTAAATGCTTGATTAAGGTATTAAAGTATATTTATTTGGCATAGTGTACTGTAAAATTCCTATTAGTGACGAAACTTGCTAAGGAGAAGAGTAAATTGTTATGTGATGCTTCACAAACTGGATTTCATAAATTGAGATTGAACAGGCTTTAAATAAATCATGTAATACAAAAAGCATCTTCCATAATTAACATGCTGAGTGGAAAGATTGCTAAGTGCTTCAGAGTAGCGGGCAAAATAATAAAAGCATTGGACAGTTCTTTGCTGTTGTAAACAAAAGCTTATTGCAAATCTTTGGCAGCATGGGCAAATCTATAGTGTTTATGCAAGGTTTGCAGTGTGTGCAGTTCAGATGTTTTTCTGGAACTGCATATACTGCACATATTTATTAAGCCATATGGATTTGTAAATACGTAAGGCACTTTGATTGTAACATTTCAGAAGAAAGCTTTATTTTTTTGTGTTTCCACTTCCCTATGACATTATGGATAACATATCTAATTGAAAATAGGTGATCATAAAATGCTTATCTGGAAATGCTGGAGAACAAAGACATACTAAAGTTTTTATTTAGAGCTGTCATCTTATATTTAATCAATTTTATTACTTGCCTACCTCTCCCCTCCTTCTCAAACTACCACGTGCAAGTTGGTGTAGTACCAGGCTTCCTACCAAACTCCCCAGGTACAGGTGGTGCTTTAGGAGTGAGCAGTGGTAACCTCTTAGCTGTATTCTGCTACCTTGACAGCTATTTACACTTGGCCTTTCCCATCTGAGGAGGGTGTGAATGGTAAATTGGGGCTGCTAGAGGCATCCTGAACCTACGGTGGCTTTGCGTTTCGGAGGGATGGATTTCTTTGCATTCATACCAAAGACGACAGCATCCCCCATTGACTCCTGAGGAACTGGGTGTAGCGTATGTCAGAACTTGAGTTACTCTTTCATACTGGGCAGAATTACTGCTGCAGTAACCCGTCATCAATAGGGTAAAATGAACCTGTGCTGTCTAATGGCAGATCACAGTCTCTATGTCAGAGATGTAATCTTTTGTAAATGGGGGAAACCAATTTCTAAGAGAGACCAATTTTAAACTTAACCATTCTTTGCAGGAAGTGGCAAAGAGTATAAAAAAAAAAACCCTGACATTCAGTCTGTGATACTTTCACGTATGTTATTGTTCTGTTTTGAAGAACAGACTAGTACTTCTGCTGCTGCCTGCATCTGTGAGCTAGCAATATGAAGCTCCTTGCTGCATTGACTGATGACTGCAAGTTCAACAATATTTGTTGATGTTGGTTAATATTAAATTAATATTGTTAATAATGTTTGTCCCATATCTTCTGAGAAATTATTCCAGCCTAAAAAAAAAAATCCTCTAACCGACACCTGAAAAAGCAGTCTCTCTTATCTTGCATTTTCAAGAAAAATTTAGCATTGCCTTTCAAATGAGTGTCTGTGTGACTGTGTACATTGTGAGAATTCCAGCGTGATGACCTACAGTGTGTTGGGTGTGAGTCTTTGAAGGGATGCTGTTGGTTTTATTCCTGGATGCCAATGGGACAATCAGGGAGAACGGAGCATGCTGTGCTGCTGAATCTTCCTAGTATTATGTGAGTCACTTCTGTTCCTTTTTACTTTCCAGTTTGGGGTTTGGCCAAGGCTCATCTTTCAGACAATCTCTCTGAAAAACACTTTGGGAGAATTATTAATTTATTTGGAGTGACTATTTGGTTTAATTTCCATGGGTACATTCTTACTACTGTCTTCAAGAATTATGTTGTTCTGGAATGAGGGTCTTCCCTTTCTCATGACCATAGTGTAGCTTTTACTGCTTAAGTGAGGACCATGTTGTTATAAGTACTTCATCTGTGTTATTTTCTGACCCTGTTAGCAATAGAGTAGCAGCAACACCCTCATATAGCAGCTTTCTAAGTTCCGTCATCAACTTACTGCTCAAAAAAAGTTTGATCCTGCTTCTGACTCAGAACCAAAAGTCTAGAGGAAGTCTAGGTCTTCTCTGTCATTTGTACTCTGGAGGAGTATGCACTTACTCTTTTGACAGAATACAGGATATCATAATCCCTGTCTCTACCTTTGTCTTAGTCTCAAAGAATGGCTGTCCCAAAATGACATAATGAGAGCAGTGTTTGAGTCCTCGTTCGTCCTGTGTGGCAGAATCCAAGCAAAAGCTCTTGGTTTCTCATGTCCATGTGAGGAAAAAAGTTAAGTCCCTAAGTGCTCATGTGTTGAGACTGTGTGCAAATTCATCTCAGTGGTCTGTTGCATCTTCCTGGGGTGTCATGTAGTTGTTTGGGCATCTGCACGACAGGTGCCTTCTTGGGTTGCTTTTCTGAGCCTGGATTATTGCAGGTTTTACTGGTCTCTGTCATGATTTCTGCTTTCTCATTATTCTGCCATGCTTATTGCCCCGTGCAGTGCTAGGCTGAGTGCTGTGATCTCCTTCCTACCTTGTGCCGTCTTTTCGTGTATTGTAAAAACAGAGTGATTTGCTGTTCCCCACACAGCTAATGTCTTACCACAGAGCTGTTCTGCTGTCTTTTGTGTAGAGCTAAATCAGAGCTGGTCCATGCCCATTCCTTTACTTTATTCCAAAGGGAAGGATTTGTGACACCTTCACTTTAGACCTGGGATGTTTGACTCATGCTTGGAGCTGGTGGTCTCTGAAGAGAATTTTGGAGCTCTCCACGAAATCTTTCTAGTTACTGGTAGGTAGATTCACTGGTCCTCCAAACCATAGGTATCATTTCCAGCCAGATGAAACATTTTGGAACTGGCTTGACTCATTTGACTGGCTAAACTGTAAGCCAAGACCTTAAGCCTTGTCTCTTCCTCTTTAAATAACAGCTTGTATGAATTTGCTTCTCGTGCTGGTGGAGTTATCTGTAAAATAACCTGCATGATAAAGATTAATTCTGTTGGCAGAGTGGCAGAGACCCAAACCACTCCACCTCTCATCACCTTTATATAACCTTCCAGAAAACTGCCTATGAGAGGTTTTACTCCAAATGCCTGCAATGAGGAATTGTAGAAACACCTTACGAGATTGAGTGACTGAAGTAACACAGTAGATGCAATTCAGGGTTGAACAGAAAAGTAGGGAGCAGAGGCGGGCGGCAGGGAAATCCTAATACGTTGGTGCTTGTAAAAGACCAAAATAGAAGTTCAAAGATTGTTATCAGAAGGCTGCCTATGTTTGCGAAGGAGATGGTTATTGAGAGCCAGTAAATATGCAACATCTTCATCTAGCTGAATGAAGCTGAATGAATCCAGCCAGTCCAGCTGAAACAAGTTGAAAGCTAGCAAAGCTGGTAGAGGAATGTCATCCATTGTTGCCCTCGGCTTATGCCTCTATATTCATCTGCATATTGGCACTGTTGGAAGCAGGATACTGATCTAGGTGGACTGTAAGTCAGTTCCAGTACTGGATGTTTTCTGATTTTCATCTGTTGCAAGTAACTAAACTGCCTATCATCTTTTTCCAAATCTTACTCTGCTTCTACTGCACTAGCTATGTACAATTTAGATGTTAGGGCTATGCTGTTTTTTTCATGGAGAGGGCTGAGACGCTTTGGGAAGTTCCGCTGCTTTTCTTCCTACAGCAGAGGTATTTAATGGACTTCCAGCTGCCCTTCACCCCACTAAGAAGCTCAGGCTGGACATCTGACTGTAAAGGAGTGCTGTCAAGTCACCAACAAGGAATTCCTGTTTCCTAAAATACTTACTTAACAAAAACGCGGATGAAATAAGTAGCTTCCCTGAGAAATGTGAGTGATAATGAGAAGATAAAATAATAATTACAAATTTTATTCATGAGATATAATGGAAACTGCTGTACAAGATGCAAATAGTGGATTACTTTAGCTGTGTGGTTGATACCTCAGTTTTTATTTAGAATCACTCAGGACAAAAACAGTAGCAAGAACATGGTAGTTCTTGGTATATATATTGGGCTTTGTGTGTCTACAAATAGAAAATAAAATAGTAAAATAAATATTGACAGCTTGAGTGTGAATAGTACACTTCAGTAAATCATTGGGGAGGAATGTAAGTGCTATATCTTATCAATTCACATCTTGGCTGAAGCTGACAGCTCACCTTTATTAATTCTTGGAACGAAAGAAGGAAGCTCATTAATTTTGTATTGCTTTTGATTCAGCTTTATGTGCTGCGCTTGGCTCTAACAGCCAAAATAAATTTTCCCAAGATATGGCTTGCATACTTCACTTATCTGTCAGTGCTGTACACTGGCTACTCTGGAAGATTTCACTGAAATGTATTTTTCTTGCACTACTTAACTGCCAGTAATTTAGAGAAACATTTGTCATTTGTGTAAATGACGTACAAGATATGGTCAGGAAATTTTTTTGTATTTAAAAGAACTCTCTCTGCTGTTCCCACGATTGAAATATACAGTCAATATAAAATTGTGGGGGAGGAGAATTTGCAACTATTCGTCCAAACAGTTGTGCTTGTTGGAAAGGAATGTTGTAAGATCTTTAGTACATACATTTCCGTATAGAGTCAAACTTGTCACAACAGTTAATGACTGAAGAAAATACTCAAGTATGGCATATTTCATGCAGATATCCAGTTCATATAATGAATAATGTATTCTATAATTTCTATTAAATTTTCTAGAAAATGTTACTTTGTTTTGACTGTAGTAGAATGATACTGTCCAGTCATAAATCATCTTTCATATGTAGTGTAAGTACTAAATGTACATCCCAAAATGAAGTGTACTTAAAGCTTTATGATCATCTTAATGTTTTTGAAGTCCAAAAGACAATAATTTTCTTTTGAATTTTGTTGGTTTCATATTGAGTACAATTTTCAGTTTTAGCCTTTCCTTGAGAATCTTTTGCTGTTAGCTGTTACAGTGTAGCCCAGCTAGGTGTGGTGTGATTGCTATGGTCTTGGTCCATTAACCATCCTTGGTCCATCCTAACAACTAACTGTTGGCCACTCTAGATGCCAGTGTACCTTCCTGCAACTCTGAAAAGCTGTCTGGTCCCAAGTGCAAGACGGGACAATACGTGGTAAAAAAACCAAACCTGTAACCACAAGTTTAGTCAGTAGTTATTAATAAGAACGCACTGAATTTTCTTCAAAAAGAAAAAAAAATTGGTATCGGGAGTAGTGTGACCAGCAGGACCAGAGCAGTGATCATCCCTCTGTACTTGGCACTGGTGAGGCTGCACCTCCAGTACTGTGTCCAGTTCTGGGCCCCTCACTCCAAGAAAGCCCTTGAGGTGCTGGAGTGAGTCCAGAGAAGGGCAACGAAGGTGGTGAAGGGTCTGGAGCACAAGTCTGATGGGGAGCGGCTGAGGGAGCTGGGGGTGTTTAGCCTGGCGAAGAGGAGGCTGAGGGAAGACCTGATTGCGCTCTACAACTGTAGTTGCTGAGAGTGGCACAAACTTACTTAAATGGTAAAAACTTCATCCTTTGCCTTCTACTGTTGATAAATATCTTACATGTGCACACAATCTGGAGATAAAATGGAAAGAACGGGTAAAAAGGAAATAGAAACTGATGGTTTGAGTCCCCTGCACTACCTGCTGCTTTGTGTTTCTAGTGGACCATCTTTATTTAGCAAAAAAATTCTTAAGCCTGTAGTAGTGATAAACTGGTTCAAAGATAAACCCTGCCCACTCTCTCTTGTCCGTAAGTCAAGTGAACAAGAACTATATTTCTTCATGTGTTTATTTTTATGGGACTGTTGTTGTAATAAATTTTTAAATGATATGGTAGCTGTCACTTTCTCAACCTTTGGGGACTATTCAGTGAATAACATAGTTATGAAAAATGACTTAGAATGACTCTTTGAAGATGTGTAGGCTTACAGTGTGTAGTGGTTATCTCTTCTCATTGGTTATACGTATTTGGGGAAATTCTAGATCCCGATAGCTGTGTTTGTGTACTGTGGACTCCGAGAGGGCACTAGTGTCCTCAAATTTCATAGTTTACTATGTCTGTCTGTAGCACATAATTATATAGTTGCATATTACTCAACTGTTGCTGGACACCCAAACTTTTTTTTATTGCTGATGTAAGAGTGAACCTTTTATTTCTTTTGTAAACATTAAAAAAAAAAAAATTGGCAACTCATTTCTGAAGGAAGCCATTAGCAGCTCTGTCAATAGGTCTGCACAGGAGGAATCCAAACACAGGAAAAGTGCAAGAGAGGCAAAGGGCAGCTAGCAAGAAAGCAGGATGCATGCTTCAGTGAGTTGGTTTTGGTTTGCATTGGTACATCTGACCAGGGCTACAAAACAAAGAGGTTTATTTTAACAACATGAAAATAAACGAGCCTGATTTCATCAAAAACATTTTTATAGTAGGTCAGTGACCTATAAGAACTCATGGAAAACCAGATTTGGGTCTCATTTATGTAGGCAAGAGGTTCTGTAACCACAGGATTCTTAAGCTTCTGAAAGTGATGGTTAGAAAGCAAATGGAATAATGACACTTCCACTACAATGTAACCATAATTCAGTTGGAGTAGCTGATCAGCGTTGAACATTCCATCAGAGGTTTTTAAACATTATTCTTTCTGTGGCTTGTTTGTTTGCTTTTAGCAGTTTTTTATACTTGATGAAAACTTATGGGAGTATTTGCTTAAACAAAACATGTAAGGGTTTAGCAGTCATTTTTTTAGGATCTGTAGGAAATACCTAAAGGTCTGTGTTACTGCTGGGTAAGAACTGCTGCATCACTGGTCTGGAATAATTTGAATGAACTTTGTTTAGCTTAAAAAATTTTATCAAAAGGGTTTTGCGTCTTTGAGCTTCCTCATATTAGAAGGATTATACTGCTTGCCATCTTAGAAATGCCGTTAGTGTTATTGGCTGAATTTCATGCTGTCAAGCACAGCAATCCTTAAATAATCCTGTTTCTGAATGAAATGATGATAAATTCAAAGTACTTAACATCTTTTCATTCTTGGAGAATATATGAATATGTAGGTCTTGAAGCCTTTCTGTCATTGGTCAGACCAGTACAGTCTTGATCTTGTGTCTTCTCTAGCACAACTCAGTTTTAACTCTGTCCATTGAACTGGAGGTCACCTGAAACTGCAGCCTTCCATATAGAACAGAACCAAGTAATTCACGTTGGCTTATAGTTAACTTTGTTAGTATTGTTGTCTTGGTTGCTTGGAGATGATCTTTTTTCTAGATCTTTCTCTTTGTCTCAAGGTGTTATAGTATGAGGATCACAAGAAGAAGAAAGGATTCTAAGGTTCATGCAGATGTTATGGATATTATGTATACATTTTAATTTTTGTCTTTGATAGTTCCGAATGGGATAGGTGTGATGCAGTATATTAGGAACACAAGAGAGAAATGGCAGCTGCTAGGTACTGAAGGACTTGAGGAAAAAATGACCCCCTGCATTTCATAACTTGCTGGGAAAGTGGAATTGGATCAGAGGTAATCACAGAAATCAGATGTGCTCAATTTTTAGATAAGAGCTTCTTTAATGACAACAGATTTTAGTGGCTGGTTACCCCTTGTGGCTTCCTAGTTGAGAAGATGTCCTTTGAATGAGTTGTGATCGGTAATTCTCATAGGCTTGTGATAAAGCAGTCACAAGAGCTGCTTTTCTGTTCTCAAATTTAAGTCAAGTGTACAGTGTGCTCTTTGTTCCACTTAATTATTTCCTTATATTCATTCTGCTGGCTTTGGAGGATGCATCCTTTGTTAAGCATCCAGTTTGATTTCAGGGACGAGGTGATTCTGCTAGTATTCCTGTGTCAATAGTTCTGCTATAGCCCCAGGGAGGCAGGAGAAACACATTGCCACAGAAGTGTTCCTTACTGTGTATGGAGAGAGGTAGTGAGCTGGGCTGGTATCGAGTTATTAAAGCAGATCAAATAGGAACAGTGCTCTATTTCTTCTGATAAAAATTGCATTAATAGTTCTACTTGCAAGTTTTCTTGCTGATTATTCACAGCTATTTCTGAGTTCTGGAAATGGTTAGTTTGATTAATATAAACTTTTAAGACTTATCAGCAGGGGCAATATGGTTTGGAGATGTGCGTGCTAAAATTTAGTTTTTGCTTTTTTCATAAGGTTTCAACCCTGACCTGGAGAGATTACTCTCTGGTGTAAGAAAATAATTTAGCCATATCTATTTTACTCTTAATGCCTTTACAAAAAATGATGAAGTATTAAAAATAGTGGACGTTTAGAATACTGCAATAGATTCTTTATATTCCTTGGATAAAATACTATTGTTCTCACATAGTCTCTGGCAGAATAATGAGAAAGTAACTACGTTGTTTCTCATTCTGTATTAAGATTTTGAAGATACAGAAAGCAGAAGATTTTATGTGAATTCCTAAAATTTTTTTTGGATTTCCAATAAGAGAACTTACTAAAAGCATTGCAGAAACAGAAATAGACAGCTTCTGCAGAGAGCACCTCTGTTTGAGGGCTATTGATCAAGCTTTTTTGGTTTTATTTGGATGATAATTAAGAGAAATGTTAATTTCTTGTATGTTAAAGGATGATAAAGGCAGGTATAAGCTACTATTCTGCATGAATGTAACTGATTGGCTTTATAAATATGCTACTGAGTTAAGAGATTGTCCATGTACTTTTGCTTGCTACTTTGGGATTTAGAGGGTTTTCTTGCTGTTGACAGTCATTATTAAACACTGTCTGATATTTAAGATTCTCTATTGCTCTTCAATGAAGTTGGTACCAACCCTTCTGTCCATTTCTGTGTGATGTAGGGCATTGATCTCAGTCTTTAGTGCTTGTGTGAGTCTCATGAGACCTTGTTTGTTTGTTCATGTTGACTTTGGGAAAATGTTGAAATTTAAACCTGTTCCTTATACTTTTTTGGCCTATGTTACTAGTTTGTTCCTAGCCAGAGGACATTTGTCTGTAATGCCTGAACACTGGCTTTACCCTTCCTCTTAATGTCAGATTTATTCATATGAAGAGATCCTACAAAATAAAGAGGGATTCTTACATTGAAAACTAAAAAGTCTTGTAGAGCTATCAGTTTGTATGCTGCTGTTTTGCACAAAGAAATATCTGCTTCTGATAGAGGGTAGATAATCTTTTTCAGTCTAATAAAAAGTTACTATTAAATGTTATTACTTCTGACAGCTTTGAAAATGTGAACCAGGACTACCCAGTCTGCTATGTTAGTAATAAGGGATCTGAAAGTTGTAACTATTGTAAACAGTTTTCCTTCCAAAAAACCCCTGTCCCTTGGCGACATAGAGTGGTATCTCACAGTTTCTGGAAAAGCTTCTGTACAAACATGTCACGTAAATAAAGAAGTTAATTTATTCCAAACTGTAATGCTGTAATATGGTTGTAGTGGGCTTCCTTGTAGCAACCTGATTGAAATCCCTTTATATATGGTCTAGCTTGATTTCCTAGTGTAGTAAGATAAAGAGGTGCTGACAGAAAGTAATGGACAAGGTTGACTTTTTTTAATGGGTGTTGTATCCTTGACTGTTTTTCCTTACAAAAAGGAAGTGATACAAAGTGAAGGAAGAAATTACATTAATGACCACAACATATTTCTTGATGCTAATAGGATTTTCTGGTGAAACCATTGAGTGAAATTGATTGTGCTTCTGCTTTACTGCTTCCCAAGTTAGTGCTATTTAAAAGAGCAAACTTAGTAACTCCTTAGAGTTTGGTAACTCCTGTTTTTCTGTCTGAGTCTCCAGTTACGCATTAATTCATTTTTATTGCTTCTTGGTTACGCCCAAGCTTGTGATGTAACCGCTTCTCCCTTAAAGTAACTCTTAGAAACTGCTTCAACTACATCATGCTCCCTGAGGCTGTTCTCCAAGGACAATGCCACAGAGCTCTTAAAAACAAAGGAGGAAAAGCGAGCTTGTTTATTGTCAAAAATGAAACCCAGATGTTTTGAGTGTGAAATAAAATAAATGACTAAATCGGAGACTGAGCCCCAAGTTCCTTGGATAATTTCTGGATATTTAAGGGAGCAGTCCTGGTACTCCATCCTTTAAGCTAACTGCTGGAAAAATTTAAAAGCACTATGATTTTGATTTTCTGTTGGAGAAGGAGTTGTGTAATAGGTAGCAATGCAAGTATAGATGTTAAATCATACCTGAGAGTTGTTGAACTTGTGTGGAAGGAAACAGAGTGCTGCTTATTTCATGACAAATATACAGTACTTTGATTTGGTAGTATAGCTGTCGATGCTCAGTAGAAGAGCAGACACAGAAATTGGAGGCCAATGGGTATCACACACATTGATGGGGTTAAAACTAGATAATTGCTATGATCAAAGAGACAATAAAAAAATTTAACAGTTTATATCATAACCTCTGTATCAACTTAGATTTCTGGGTGGAATGTGTTCAGTAATATACAAGAATAATATTAGTAAATATAATAATGTAAGACATTTTAAATGGAAGGGCAGGATGTGCATAAGAATTTATTGCTGTGAGGTCTTCTAGTAGAAACCAGGTCCTTTTCCTTTTTCCTCGATAGCCATGTAAATTTGGTGGTTTCTACTCATGCCTTGAATATTTGCTGTTTGCATGAAGCATTGTTGTACTGATGTTATGGTGTTTGGAATTTTCAAACCAAGTTGGTAGTATAATGAGGAATTAAATTGTCTTGGAAAATTGCACCATTTTCCAAGTTTGAATAAATAACGCTTGCATTGATTTTTACATTGGGCTTTTATATTGATTACATACTCCATGGGAAGGAGGTGAGTGCCTCGGGGGCTTTGAAGAGAGCATGGAGGAAATTTCTCATGTAGTTAGTGAGCATCCGCTCACTAACTTTGCAGGAGGAGGGGTTTGGGGGTTTCCTTCATTTGCTTCTTACTCGGAGTCAAACTGGCAGCTGCCAGAACAAAGCATGAAGCTGAAAATGCTGCTTCTCAAAATACTGGTTACAATTGTATTTGATATGATCTGTTAATGTTGCTATTCTGTCAGACCCACATTAAGCATGTATTTGTACACCCTGAAAGTGAATAAATGTGAGAAGCTACTGGAAAAATAATACCTTAAATCTACCTGTGCTATGTTGCAGACTATAAAAGTTATATTCGCTCACAGAGAAGTAGTAATGCATAAGCTGAAAAAAATCAAGAATTGTGATTGCACTAAACCTTCTCCAAATTTCCAAAATAATTGTATAAGGAATGCATAGGTCTCTGAGATTTAAACTGTTCTTTTACCCATTTATTTGTTTTCTGAACCCTGAAATTCTTCTTAACTTTCTGAAGTCTTCCAATGGTGGTATGAGCCTTGAAGGAAGGGGTATTCTGCATGTAAGGGGCGTTCCACTGGGTGGTTGTTGAAATTGCTTTCTCTGTTGTCATTTCCAGTAGCAAAGAATCTGGTTTAGTTTCTTCATGGAAAAAAAAGGTTAAAATGGCTGCAAGCTGAGGAAGTTCAAGGGTTTAATATGTGTGGCTGAAATGGTAGACAAAAAAAAAAAGTCATTTTACCATAATGCAAACTGTCTCCTATGGTAGAAAGGGTAAAGACCCTGGAAGTTACTGGCTGACTTCTTGTGATGTTATATTTGCGCTTCCATATGGTTCTTGCTCTTTTCCATCTATACTGATCATGCCTTTGATATAGATTAGATTGAGCTCCTATTTGCTTTTCTTGTCTTTTCTCGTGAGTGGAACTCCATGAGACAATAGTACCTGAACTGGATGTGACCCTTCCAATTGTGTAAACATGAGGGATGCAGCTCAGGTCAGTAACAAAGTTTCAGCTCCAGGAAAACATGACCTCTGGCTTGAAAACAACTTGAAAATTTTCCTATCAAAATTGAGGTTCTTTACTTATCCAGAAGTTATCCAGAAAAAGGAATAAAACAAGAATATAATAAAGGTAAAAATAAACCTTGTAAAGTGTAAGTCTTTGCTCCATTTATTTTGTGGAATGGTCCTGATAAATGTCTTCAGTCTACCCCTAGGCTGATGGCATTATCTCTTTCCAAGCTTCAGTTTTTTGTTTTTTTGTTTTGTTTTGTTTTTTTTTTTCTTACTCTATTTTTTAGTAGTCAGGGGAATCTTAATAGTTAAGTTTCCTTCCTTTCCGAGCTTCAGACTGAGGAATAAATATTGTTAGCCTGGTTGAAGCCAGGAAGGTAGGAATTTCACAGTTAATAACTTCTCCATTGTTTTTTTTAAAGGCGTTTGATAGTCTGTGATTGACATTGAGCTTGTTTTCCTCTATCCCCTTGCCTTCAGGACATAGGAACCCCCAAATGGGCAGTAGGTTGAGGGAGGAAGGGGAGAAAAGCTGGTACTTGTTATACATTTGAGAAAAAAAATTTTTGGGAGGCGAGAGGGAGGGTTTGTCCTTTGTTGAAACAGGGTATTTGATGCTCTTTGTGGTTACTCTAAAGAAAATAATAACAAACTGGAGGACAATGTTGCTTGTATACTTCTTATGACTTTTAAAGGTCATAAATTCTGAAAATCTGTATATCAGGCCCTCTGAATCATAAAGCAAGAAAATGCGATTTGTAATACAAAGCTGTGAAGTATAAACACTTATGTATGTATATTCTATGAGAATAGAAGTCAGCATCCAATATAACTAGGAGCAGCAAAAGAGCTTATTTGGAGGCATGTGATGGTATCAGAGTTGAGACGCAAGGGCTTTGCCTGGAATAAAATCAGGAGGAAGTAATGTTCATAGAGACGTATACATAGATATATGGATATGCATACATACGCCTATATACACATGTACGCATATACCTATCTCTTGATTGCAACTGTAATTATGAAACTTTTGCTTGCTCCTTGACGTTCAAATAGTCTTTTTAAGCCTTACATTGGGCACATGTGGAATTTATGCAGCAGGCAAACTTCATAGTCTAAAGAGGCTTTGCAGAAGCACTTTGAATAGGAGCTTAAAGTCTACATTTGTGTTACTTAGTACCAGAAATTTTATTTTATACTGAGTTTAAATTCTTTCCTGATGAAACTGAACAGGAAAAAAAATGTGCCAAAAGCCAGAATATAATGGCCATGCTAGTTCAGACCCAAGTTGAAACTCTCTAAAGAAGAGCAAATGAAGAAAAAGCAAATACAGAAATTGTGTTGTGGCAGAAATCACTTCAACTGAGTCTGTGATTAATATTACTTGAAGTTTTTTCTTAATTGTTTGTTTTCTATACCCATATAAACTAGCAACTAATGATATACAATCAGTTGTTACACAATTTAACTGCATGTTGTGTGGGAAAATTAACTTCATTTCTTTTGTGAAGCTAACAAAAATATTTGATGCTTCCAAGATTTTTCTTGTATTATGAAAGATGAGATCAGCTGTTTCTTATCACCTTCCCTTGCTTCATAATTATACAGACCTTTGGCGTATTCTCCCTCAGCTGTTTTCCTTGTGGAGAGTCTCTGTCTACTAAGTTGTTCCAATAGGGAAGCTGCTCTATAACTCCGATCATCCTTGCCATCTTTCTCCAAACCTTATGGGATCCTTTCTGAGGTGGAAATTCCAAACGTTTTCAGTCTTCATGTGGATACACCACGGATTTACACAGAGAAATAATCATGTTATCCGTTACTCTTCTAATGATTTGTAACACTTGCTTTGTGAATTGCTACAGAGCAGTGAGTTGATGTTTTCTTGTGTCTTCTTCCTGAGAAGTGATTTTTAGGTTGGGAGACTGCTGTTGTATGCATGAACTTAAAAATCTGTTTCCTTGCATATCTCTTAGATTTTACGTGCTATGAATTACATATGCCATTTGGGCACTAAATACCATTAGTTCTTTCTGGAGTTTGCAGTCAGCCTTCACTTTGTATCACCAACAAATTGTGTCATCCCCTACACTTCTACCTTTTCAGATCACCTATCAGTATGCTGAACTGTTTCGGTGCTCATAGAAGTCCTTTTTCCTTCTAACAGTGACCTTAGTCTTTCCAGTTCCGACTGCACTTGATACTTTTAATATAGTCTTTGGCAGATCTAAATATTAGCTGAGTAACAAATTCAGATAGCTCCTGTGAAGTAGAGTTAAAAGGTTAGAAAGGAGAGACAGGGTTAAAAATAGTTGGTTTTATGTGCCTTAGTCCAACTTGCAGCCCAGCACCTGTAAAAAATCTTGAGTGACTTCAGTTGCGACATAATCCCTGAAAATGCTGTGGAAGGCTCTGGCTGTCTTAGGGAAGAATAGGTAAGTCTCTTGGTTTTTAATTTTTTGAAATGTTTTTCTCTTCTGAGAAATGTTTTTTTCCCTTCTGATTTCTTAATCTCTTTTGCAGCTTTTCTGTCCAGCTTACTTGTGCCTTTTTTTCCTGTCCATTTTTAAGTAGTTTAGTACTGTTTCAGATAAGTAACCCTTTTAACCAGACTGTTGACAGCAGATGAGTCTTTCTCAGTGCATAGCTCACCAGTTTCTCTTAAAGGTTTCTTTAGTTATCTTCCTGGGGGTAACCTGTCATTGTATTTGTTTTTTCATGCCTATCTTATTTTATATCTGCCTTGAAAATAATGTCATGCAACATCCAGAATAATAGTCAAGAGGTAACCTGAGTTAGATATCTTACAAAATAATGCTGACATGCCTTGCTGTCTACAGCATTGAAGGAAGGAGTTACTCTTCTTTTATTAAAAACTCATGGGCACATCTAGTAAGTATGAAGCTTTAGGTAATAAAACTGTCATTCATAACTATTGTGGTGGGCAGAGATGATGCGCATGTATATGATGTCATGAACATTGTTATATACAATGTTAAACACCTTATAGAAGTAAGTGCTCCTGCAATACTTCAGTACTTCATACACTGAAGTTTTAATTCTGTATTTCTGTGTAAGGTGATTAGAAGAGTTGAACCATTTATATGCCTGAATCTACATGAGGGGTTTTAAGAGGACGAAATCATACTGTATCTAAACATAATTAAACTCTAGATAGTTTTATACCCTAGACTGAGTTTTTGTTTACTGAACGATCTTAGTTACTGAAAGTATGCCAGTGACTTAAAATAATTTCAGAAGAAACAGTAGTTAACTTCTGTAGTGAATTCCTGCATACAGAAATACAGGTTCTTAGCCTTTATCATTTACAGCTCCCTAAACATTTTCCAACAGAAGGATAGGTGAATATAGATTTGATCCTAGCGAGAGGACACTGTGCTAGTGTGGTGGTCTTACATAGATGCCTTGGAGGTGATGTTTGGACTCCTGGGTGGGCCCGTTGCTCAACTGGTGGAAACTATTGTGCACAGTTGGTGGCTGGTCAGCTTTTATGGGTCACTTATGGGGACCTGAGGAGCAGAATAACTAAACAGGATGTGCAAAGTTCTATTTCCCATGCTTAGTAGTGATTAAAGTACTCTAGAAGATGGAGGGAGTTGCGTTCTATGGAGATTGTTGACGATACAGTCAGCATGTGTCTAATCAGACTTAGTAAGTTTGACTCAATACAGGTATTGCCAGAGCTGATATGACTCCTGGAGAGCCTCTCTGCACAGTTCTTCAGCTTCCAGGAGGTTTTATTAGTCTGGACTCCATGCTGTGCACGTCTAGAGTTGCTTCTGATCCAGCACTGGAGCTAATCTGTTCTGTAGCATTAGATGATTATACATCATTCTACCCAATTCTGGTCAGCATTCTCCAAATATTTTGCAGGTCTTACTAGCTGTGAAACATCCAGTTCAAAATACTTCAGACACTGAACAGCTGCATTCTCATCTAGCAGTCCCAGGTCAAATAACCTGGACCAGATTTTGCCTAGCTCTGTGCCCCGGTTTCTTTCCTTGATCTGGGCGTACCTCAGCGTTGGTAGGGTGGTGGTTGGTGCTGTGTGTGCGCACGCATGTGCATGCACATGTGCTGATTGCATGGTGGAGGTGTTCCTAGCGTGAGAGAAGAGGACAGATCAAAGTTTTTAGTTGTAGTGTACTATGACTCCCAGGCGGTGTTCCCAGTTTGAACAGTGCAAAGGGTTTGGTGTGACAATGAAAATTTGACTGATATTGCTTATGAGAAAATGTAAATGATATTTTCTTTAATTCTACTCTACTGTTCAGATTCACAAAACTGACATGTTATTCCTTCATGATGTGGCTAGTTGCAGTTGCAAAAATGACTTGGCTTTTAAATCCAGTTTCCAGATATTGTATCTTGATGTTATTTCTATTTTAAGTCACTAATTTAAAATTGCAAATATCTATATCTGTTAATACAGTGCAGTCACAAGAACAGTGTCCACAAAATCATTTCACAAGATTTTAACTCATGTTGTTTATGAACTTTTTGCAGGCCATTTTTATTTTATTGTAATAATACATGCCTTTACCTTTTCCAAGGTCTTTGTTATAAAATCAGAAATACGGATGTAATTCAACACCTGATGGGGTTAAGATTTAGGCAGTAACAGGATGGTGAAAGGCCCTCGTAGGTAACAGACCTAGGCAAGCATAGGGAATTTCTGTACGGCTCTTTGGGTCTTTGTGTGCAGGGGCTGCTGCAGTGCAGATTCCTTAGCGTGTGCTCAACCTGTGCTTTGAAGTCCCTCTTAG